>NC_079313.1:72127573-72310073 GCF_029931775.1 Euleptes europaea | reverse complement strand
ATATAAAATCTTTTCAATACCAGTTTAGTCTTAATGGTAATAAAACGTTATGGTTCTTTATAACTTGTGCTTATTTGGTGCATTTTTTTCCATGCTATACCCACTAACTGCATGTAAACCAAGTACTGTTTTTTTCACACTGAAGGGGCAAACATTTTGTAGGAAATCAATAATTAAAAGCAAAGGCAGCATCTAACTTTCATCTGTTTATTTACATTTTACATTAATTTCAAACAAAAAAAAAGAATACCCTCATTCAGTGTTTGGGGAAAACCTTTCTACATCATCTGTGAATGAGCACAGTTGGCTGGGAAAGTTTTGATGCAATTTGTAAGCATTAGTGGGGAAGGCATGTCGGAATCGTTTCTCTGCAATACAGTTGACTAACTGAAATTTAAAAAATCTTTCTTAGGACCAGGCAGTTGTATATTTTAGTTACAATTTATGACTTCATGTTTAACTTGCTAATTTAGATCATTTCTGAGGGATAGTATTGTAAAAAAAAATTCATAACTTCATTGTGTTTGAATTATTTGTATTTAAATTGTCCAGACAATAAATGAAAGTGTGTAGAATGGCTACAGACTTGCCATATTTTTAAACGTGTTCACATGTCTTCATAAAAGTAGCTACATTGTGTGGCTAAATATTTTATAATTCTATAATCTTGCTTTTAATTCAGATACTGTTTGTCCCCAGTTTCTCCGTGTATACAGCTGGCAGTACACATACATATTTTTCCCACTATAATCCTGGCCAAGCAGCTAATCCTTTTTTTTTTTTTTGCTGTCAAGTCACAGATGATCTATGGCTACCCCAGAGGGTTTCAAGGCACGAGACCTTCAGAGATGGTTTGCCATTGCCTGCCTCCATGTCACAACGCTGATATTCCTTGGAGGTCTCCTATCTAAATACTAGCCAGGGTCAGAGCAGAAAGTGTGTGACTGACCCAAGGTCACCCAGCAAGCTTCCATGGTGTGAGTGGGGATTTGAACCTAAGTTTCCCAGGTCCTAGTGCGACACCTTAACCCCACTGTGTGTGTGTAAAGTGCCGTCAAGTCGCAGCCGACTTATGGCAACCCCCTTTGGGGTTTTCATGGCAAGAGACTTACAGAGGTGGTTTGCCAGTGCCTTCCTCTGCACAGCAACCCTGGTATTCCTTGATGGTCTCCCATCCAAATACTAACCAGGGCTGACCCTGCTTCGCTTCTGAGATCTGACGAGATCAGGCTAGCCTGGGCCATCCAGGTCAGGGCAACCCCACTATACAATGCTAAATAGTCAAGGAGAGCACAGCAGTACATTTCTGTTGTTACTCATCAGTGAGATAGCGTAACCTCAAATTATATGTTAGCTGATGATATAACCACTCTTGTCCATTGTGGTAAAGAAGCTGCCTTGCTGGCTGATTTTCTTGTGGGTCACTTTTCAAAATACTTCTGGGGTTTTGAATGGCACTGAAGAACTTCCTTGTATGATTAGTGATCCTGAAGCAACAATATTTGAAATGACTTAACCTTAATTAGATGTCTTCATATCAGTAGCAGGCTGAGGGCCAAACTAGTTGTAATAGAATCCTTGTGGACACTGCCCTTTGCCATTTTAACTCAATTTAGAAGAAGAAGAGTTGGTTTTTATATGTCGACTTTCTCTACCACTTAAGGGAGACTCAAACCGGTTTACAATCACCTTCCCTTCCCCCTCCCCACAACAGACATCCTGTGAGGTAGGTGAGGCTGAGAGAGCGTGACTGGCCCAAGGTCACCCAGCTGGCTTTGTGTGTAGGAGTGGGGAAACAAGTCCAGTTCACCAGATTAGCCTCCACCACTCTTGTGGAGGAGCTGGGAATCAAACCCGGTTCTCCAGATCTGAGTCCACCGCTCCAAACCACCACTCCTAACCACTACACCATGCTGGCTCTCCCACTATAAATGCCTTGAGGGCCTGATCCTGATTGGGCCTGCAGTATGACACTCTTTTCCCTGCCCCCCGTGTGCCTATTCAAGTGCTAAAACAGCCACGGGAGGGAGCCATGTCAGCACATGATGAAATGTCGGGAGGAAACAACAGCGCCTCAGCCCACAGTGCAGCATTTTTAAATAATTTTAAAACGGCAGTGGCCTTATGGCAGCCACGAGGGTACTGTCATATCTAGTTTGGCCCTTATTTTCTTTTTTTATGCGGAGGTGGAAAATAATATTGGGAATTCTAGAAAAGTAAAGGGGCTTATGAAATACTCTGGAATTTTTCTTCTTATAAGTCATAATTTTCTTAGCATAGCAATCTAATAACTGTAAAGAAGCAAGGAAACACTTGGACAATAACAATAGAAAATATTAAACACTAAATTATGAATTGTCTGGCTGAAGATGTATGTCGAATGACTGTGATAATACATTTTGCAAGATGGCCTCAGTGAGGAAAAAATCAGTTGGAGGGTTGAGTAAGCATCTACTAACTCAGTATTGGTAATTTTTGTGAGATTGCTCTTAATGGATACAAAATGTGATGTTTTGGCTGCACAACATCAGTTCATTTCACTGGAGCTTCCAAACTTTGCTGAAATGAACAAAGCCATAGTGCCTGCTGAATAAATAAATACCTTAAGTTTTCAAGATGGCCTAGTTATTAGCACATTTGCCATGCATATGTCTAAAGAGTAGCACTGTATTTTGAAATGCATGTTGAGCTTTAAAAGATTTTATTCTCCACCTTGTTTACAGCTAGGGCAATCTCTCCCTCAGAAGATTTATCATGAATCTCATTAAGTGCAAATATTCGCTCAGTGTTTATGTTTTCCTAAGGTTCTCTTGCTAACTGAAAACATGTACCTCATAAAACTGCAGCACTGCACTTCATGGCCAAGCTCTGGAAAAATGTATCAGCAACTTGCAAGATGGCATGCAGTTATCCAAGACTTCTGCTAATAATAAACGGTTTCTTTTTGCAAGAAATTAAATTACCATAGTGGTGAGAATAATTAGTTTCATGCTGAGGAAGGAGTTTTCCCCCAGCTTACAGCCTTTTAAAATCTGGGTATTGGATATTATATTGTGATATGGAGAAGGAGAGAAATTGCCTTTTATCATCAATTTACTGGGTATGCATAGTATATCTAATAAAATAAGGATCATTGTGATGGATGAGGTATATGTTGAAGGAGGGCCTTAATTTGCAGCGACTATTAGGGAGTGCAGTACAAAGTCATGGTGTGCCCGTTAGGTGAATCAAGATATTCAGAAATGGGGAAGCAGTATGTCCTCAACAGTCGCTTTAATTTTTTGAAACATTACGGTATTGTAGCCATTCATTTATGTGGAAGAAATAAAGGGAACACTAATGGGAAATGGACTAAAACTGCCACTCAACTGTCTTCCAGATTACAACATGTCTTGCCCCATAAAACTGTGAGGGGGGAGTCATAAGGAGCTTAGCTATCCTCTATATGCAGATCCACCCACTTCATAAATTCCATTTCATGTGAAGGTAAGGTGCAGTTGTGAGAACCAGCTTTTCTACATAGAGAGACATGCTATTATGTAATATATGTGATAACAAGTATCTACATATCTAACTCTCAAATGTGACCCCTGCCTGTGGATACTTAAATTTGCAGATAGGGGCACACCCACCCCAACAGGTTTTTCTGCAGACTTAGGGGACCCCTTCGGTCTGCAGAAAAAACTAAAACTTTTTTTAAAAAGCATTGTCTGTGCATGCCACTGTGGAGAGCTGGGCCAGAAAGCAGTGCTGGGGGAAGGGGAGGCCTCGCCAGGCAAGCCAGCAAGAGAGTGGGGCTGAGGAGTAAGAGGCCTGGAGCTGCGATGGGGGGGGGAGATGGGATCCCCCCCCCGTGAGTTTCGAACGGCCCCACTTTTATCTTCTGTAAAAAACGGGACATTTTGTAGTGCTTTATTTAACATTAAAGATATACTTCCAAAGAAAATGGAAAGCTTTTATACTACTTAAGGTTTGAATCTACCGGACCATTCTGCTTGAGCCCAAAATTTCTCCTAACTGCTGTTCCTGGATCTCCCCTGTACCCCAGTAGCATCATTTTAAGCTGCAGAAAAGCAAGAAAGTCATTCTCTACAAGTGGTAATCCTGCTCATGGAAATGTTAGATGAATCCTAGCTATAATTTATAACTTTGAATTTCACTGAAAAAATGTAATGATAAAAGTCTCTACTCTTCCAAAATTTCTGCATCATCCAATACAGATCCTTAGGGAGGCTGTGCTTCCCCCCCCCCCCATTTCCTTCTATTATGAAAGTGCCCATTTTTCTTACTACTTAGAGAAATTTTTGCTAACTTTTTTCTTTGGTGAGGGGCATCTGTCTAAATTCTTTCAAAAATCCAAGAATACCCTAGTCCCAGTGAGATAGAGTTAGCCACTTCAAAAATGTTTACAAGTTCTGCAATGCTTTCCTCCAATAAACTACCTGGGATCAGAGCACCTGGCACAGAAGTTATACTATGACTGTAATTAGCTGAATTCTGCAAGATTGTGTTAAAAAAGATTTGTTGCACATATAAAACAGCTCTAAACCTGAGGACCTCAGGTTCATAACAGGTCAGACAGAGATACAGCTTTAAAAAAAAAAAGATTCTGAGCTTTCACAGTTAACTGTCCTTGGGTTATAATTGATTCCTGCTGACCCTGGAACAGTAGGAACCAATTTTATAGATTTGAATGGTTCCAGGTCTGCTTTGGAAGCTTCTCATTCAACAGGTATCCATTATGCGTGGCCTTGTCTTTCATCCATTGTGCTTAGTTCATCTTCTTAGTCCTGGTTAATATTCCCAACCTCAATTTTCCAGTTTAACTAGACACATATACCCATTAAACTCAGATTAATTTCCAACAATGCATTGTTTAAATCCTTGAACTGTCAGCCCAGGCAGACTCAGTACTTAGCAACAACAAGCCTTCATGGGACTTCATCTCTTCTGGATCTCCATTATAACCTGATAGAGTTTACAACTAAATTTACCCTCTTCAGGTAAGAAGACTGATTTTTGTGTGTGGTGATGATTACTAGTTCTGGTGTTAGTTTAGTAATTTGATTTGTTTTGAGCAAACTCTTGTGTAAGTGCTATCTAGCTTTGGAGAGCTGATATTTTTAGCTTGTCAGTTACTTCATTCTTTGTCATCCATATTTAATACAGTTCTTCCGATACACTATCAAAAAAAAAATGTGTGGACAACTTTAGAACATCTGCAGTGAACACAGATCCGAACTCATTTCTGCCAGTTCATCGTTGTGGTCTCTGTACAGTGCCCATGGGACCTGCGCATGCACAGGCCAGCCGCAGAGAACCTTACATAGAAAGCTTCTAGAAGATACAGGCCACTCCCCCCTCCACAAACAGCTTTCCCCGCCAAATTGGTCACGTGACGGAGGGCGGGGGAAGCTGCCATCTCTCAGTTCTCTCTTTGCTGCCGTGGAGCGAGGTCGTGTGGAGAGCTTCTCGTTACTGTAGTTGGTGAGATTGTCTTCTGACAGCTTAATTCAAGAAGTGTCAATCTTGCGGGACAAAAATGGCTCAAATTGATGAGGATAAGGATTGTTTATATTGTTTGAGTGAGGGGGCATAATGGCCTCTAGCCTGGCTTGTAGCCTCTTTACGGCCAAGGCGAACAGGAACAGGCTTTCTGCCTCAAGGCCTCTGCCTATGAAAAGTCACCCCACCTGGCTGAATCCCAAAGCCAAGCTCACACTCTTCTAAACAGGCGTCTGTTGAGTCTTCCTCATTTTCTAAGAGCAAGAAAAAGAACAAATAATCCTCCGAGTTGGCTCAGATTTCAAAGGCCAGTCCGACTCCATCTAAGTCGCTCAGATCTGAGCGTCGAAGTCGAACTCCCAGGTTCAATCCCTGGCATCTCCAGTTAAAGAGGCCAGACAAGTAGGTGATATGAAAGACCTATACCTGAGACCCTGGAGAGCTGCTGCTGGTCTGAGTAGACAATACTGACTTCGATGGATCAAGGGTCTGATTCAGTATAAGCTTCATGTGTTCATATCAATCACGGGTAGATTTTGGTATAATCCCCCGAACAAAAAAGGTTCCAGTCTAGGGACAAGGCCAGAAAGGGACAATGCTCTTCACCCAACGGCTCCCCCAAAAAACGGCTCCCAATAACCACCCCGGTTGAACATTGCATCCCACAAATGTTCCTGAATCGTTCGAGTTATTTTGTTGATGTTTGGCAATTTATTACTTCTGATTCGTGGGTGCTATCCATAATAAAGAATGGTTACTTTCTGGAATGGCGTGATGAACCTCCTTTGGCTCCTCCCCAATACCTGTCTTTCATGCTCCTTCTGAACTTGTGGCAGAGGCTTCAGAATTGTTACATAAAGGAACAGTCCGGGAGGTACCCAAGGACCAACTAGGGGAAGGGTTTTACTCACAGTACTTTCTTGTGAATAAGAAAGGAGACCCATTCTAGACCTCCGAGCACTAAACAAGTTTATACATGTTCACTTTTTTTGTGTGTATCAGTTCAGGAAATTGGTTCCTTACTGGTCCCTGGTATGTTTTTTGCTGTCCTTGACTTCAAGGACGCATATTTCCATATTTATTTACACCCGTCCTGCAGAAAATATCTCAAGTTCACATGTGAAGGTAGATATTACCAGTATAATGTCTTGCCTTTTGGCCTAGCCACAGCTCCTGAGTGTTTTCAAAATGTGTTGGAGAAGTAGTTGGGTCACTTAGCTACCCAAGGCCTCACTATTTTTCCCTATCTGGGTGACTGGCTCATAGTAGATCCTTCACCTCAAGGTCTCCGTGACAGTGAATCTAGGACGGTGGACTTACTAACCTCCTTGGGATTCATTCTTAAGCTTAGGAATTTTGTTCATTGGGGCAATATTTGACTCTCAGGTGGGTGAGCTCTTCCCCCCTCTGCAGAGAGTGAAAGCTATTCAATCTATTTCAGAATCTTTTCATAGGATACTATGCCAGAAGGCAGTTAAGATCCAGAAGCTGCTGGGACTGATGGCACCCACTACGGAAGTGGTTCCATTCGCAAGACTGTGTATGAAACCACTTCAATTGTGGTTCCTCAGACATTTTTCACTAAACATAGATCCATTCTCCATTCTTTGAGTTGGTGGTCTAACTGGTAGGAATTCCCTTTGGTGTCCCGGAACATGACCTCCAAATTTTCACCGGTGCATCCTTATGTTGTTGGAGAGCACACTGTAAAGATTTACGGGCAAAGGGAAGAATCTATTTCCCATATCAATTTCTTAGAATTGTGTGCGATAAGGTACGTGCTTGTATCTTTTGCAGATATCACCCAAGGAAAGAAATTGTTGATCACCCCAGACAACTTTGTGGCACAATATTATATCAACAAACAAGGAGGCATAGGGTCAAGAGCATTGTGCGAAGAAGCAACGATCATCTGTAATTGGGCCAATGAGCATGGCGTTTCCTTATCTGCAATACATATGGCAGGAACATCAAATGCAGGGCTGTCAAAAAAAAAATTCGGTACAGTTCGGATTCGGCTGAATTTGACCCTTGTGGGGTCGGTACGTGCCGAAGTCCGAACTCCCCCGCTTCGGATCCCCGGTAATTCGGGGGGATCTGGAGTTCGGGGGAAAATTCGGCCGAAGCGCGCCTTCAGGGATTCCCTGAAGGCGCGCGGGGGCCCTTTAAACTGATCTGAGCCTCCCGGCCGGGAGGCACAGATGAGTTTGAATGACAGCCCGCCTCCCTTCAGGGGAGCCCGCTGAAGGGAGGCGGGCTGCCCTTTAAACTGATCTGAGCCTCCCAGCTGGGAGGCGCAGATCAGTTTAAAGGGCAGCCCGCGCCTTTCAGCGGGCTCCCTGAAGGGGGGGCCGAATTGGCCGAATTTATTCGCGAACTCCCGAACTCGCTGAATTCGGCCCCCCCCGGTTGCCCGCCAGATTTGAGTTCGGATCCGTCCGAACTGAAAATCACCGAATCAGGGGAAATTCGGTTGATTTTCAGTTCGGACCGAACCGAATTGACAGCCCTAATCAAATGTCACCACAGACACTAAGCAGGGATGTTGTTACGCAGCACAAGCGGTCCCTGGGGGTGCAATACCTTCAATCCATTCTAGACCTATGGGGGACGTCAGTCATAGACCTCTTTGCCCCAGCTGAAAACACAAAATGTGCTGGTTTTTGCTCCTGGGCAGCAAAAGATGTTCAATTCATAGTGGATGCTCAAGTACTCATTTCCCCTTATCCCTCTCCTTCAAAAGGTGGTAGGGAAGGCAACAGACCGAGTGTACATGATTTTAATAGCACCCTTCTGGCCGAAGAGACTATGGTTCCCCACATTATAGAGTTTGGCCAAGGGCAAGTACATTTTCCTCCACTGGTCCCAGACCTTCTGTCTGTGGTTTGGATGTTACATCACAACATCAGCTCACTACACCTCACAGCCTGGTTGCTCCTACAGTGACCATTTTTTTCTCACAGAGTGGCAGAGGTACTGCTAGCCTCTAGAAAACCAAACACCAGAAAGTCATATTTGTTTAAATGGCATAGATTTGTTGAATGGGTGGTCTCCAAAGGGATCAGTCCATTCAGGTGCCCCTTGCCAAGTATTTTTGAGTATTTGCTTCACCTCAAGGATTCTGGCCTAGCCAATTCCTCAGTGAAGGTCCATTTGGCTGCCATTTCGACTTTCCACAGTGGAGTGGATTCAGCATCCTTATTTTCCAACCCCTTATGTAAGAAGTTCCTCAAGGGACTTAATAACACTTTCCCTCCAGTTAAGGCACCTATAGGTCAATGGAGCCACACATTCTATCCTACCTGATGGCCAAACCCTTTGAACCCTAGCTACCTGCGATTTATCTTACCTTTCTTATAAGGTTGCATTCCTGGTTGCAATCACAGCAGCATGTAGGGAGAGCAATCTTAGGGCACTTCGTGCTGATGCTCCCTTACTTAAATTTCATGATGACAAGGTGGTCTTACGAACCAGTCTGACCCACTTGCTCAAGGTGGTTTCAAAATTCCATACGTCTTAGGACATTGACCTGCCGGTGTTTTTTTTCCAAAGCCCCTGTCGAACAAAGGTAAGTCAGTCTACACCTTGGATGTCAGGAGGTCTTTATCATTTTATTTACATTGCACCTTACCCTTTAGAAAAGAACATAATTTGTTCTGCTTTCCTAACCCTCATAAGGGTAATCCTGCTTCGGCGCAGTCATCTAGCTAGGTACGTTAGGGCAATTGAGTTGTCATATGAAACAGCTAACCGAGACTGTCCATTGTCAGTACACGCCCATTCTACACTTGCAGTGGCATCCTCTGCAACATTCCGAGCAGCAATTGACATTCTTGATATCTGTAAAGCTGCTACTTGGTCATCACCATCTATCTTTGTCCATCACTATTCGATGGATGTGGATGCTATGGCTGACGCAGCAGTTGGCAGAGCTGTGTTACACTCTCTACTTTAATAAATGTTCTCTGTTAGCAACTACAGCCCCACCTCCTGTAATGTGAGCTTGCTGTTCTCCCATATGGGTCTGCACAGAGACCACATCGATGAAAAACAGTGTTGCTTACCTGTAACTGTTGTTCATTGAGTGGTCTGTGCAGGCACACATCCCTCCCTCCTTTCCCCACAGTGGGTTGCTTCTTAGCCTGGCTAATTATACCAGTGAAGGGAGAACTGAGGGATGGCTGCTCTCCTCACCCTCCAACACATGGCCAATTTGGCGGGAAAAGCCAGGGCGAAGCATCCTGTATCTTCTAGAATCTTCCATATAAGGTTCTCTGCGGCTGG
The DNA here is from genome assembly GCF_029931775.1 of Euleptes europaea. Lineage (NCBI taxonomy): Eukaryota > Metazoa > Chordata > Lepidosauria > Squamata > Sphaerodactylidae > Euleptes > Euleptes europaea. Next base: position 72,300,284 of record NC_079313.1, on the reverse strand, counting down.
CCTGCACATGGGCAGTTCCCATGTGTGCCTGCAGAGAAGACCACTTGATGAACAACAGTTATAGGTAAGCAACACTTTGTTTTTGTGCTAATTCATTGCTCTTTGTCATCTAATAGTCCCACTGCCTCTTCAGCTGGTTTTCCATTTCTGACATACTTAGAAACATTATTATTATATAACAACAATAAAGATTTTAGCAGTGTTTTTGACAAATCACCAGGATGTGGTGATGGCTGCCAGCTTGGAGGGCTTTAAGAGGGGAGTGGACATATTCATGGAGGAGAGGGGTATTCATGGCTGTTAGAATGGATACTAGTGATGCTGCTTACCTATTCTCTCTAGTATCAGAGGAGCATGCCTATTATTTTGGGTGCGGTGGAACACAGGCAGGATGGTGCTACTGCACTCGTCTTGTTAGTGGCTTCCTAGAGGCACCTGGTTGGCCACTGTGTGAACAGACTGCTGGACTTGATGGGCCTTGGTCTGATCCAGCAGGGCCTTATGTTCTTAGGTTCTTAAATTCTGGATTTGCTCTGTGTTTATTATAGCATTGTGTACAGAATGTTAACATAAACATCACTTTTGATGGCATATACTAAGCACATTCTGAAGTCCTTGATTTTCAGGGTTTAGGAGATTGTTCTTCCCCATATAGTTGGCCTAGGTTTGCAGCCTGGCTAATACAGTAATAGAGTATTAGAGCTGGAATGAATCTTAGAGGTCATCGAGACCAAGCCATTGCTCAGTATAGGAATGAGTAACAACAGCATGCCTGACAGCAATCCAGCCTCTGCTTAAAAACCCCTGGAAGAGAGCTCGCCATTTCCCAAAACAACCTGTTTCACAGTTAAAGAGTTCTTACTATTAGAAAGTTTTTCCCTCTTCTATTTAGCTAAAATCTGCTTTCTTGTTAATTTCCACCCATAAGTCTTGCCCTCTGGAGCAAAAGAGAACAAATCTGCTTTTTCTTCAACATGACAACCTTTCAGCTAGTTGAATATAACAACTATGTTTCCCTGGCAGCCCATTCCTAAAAGGGGTGGTTAGTAGAAGGCCTCTTGAGAGGCTCTCAGCTGGAAAAATAAAATTAAAAATTAATTTTTCATAAAAGCCCTGGGAAATGCCATGGGGGCATTTCCCAGGGCAAAAGGGTTTTGGAAGCTGCATAAAGGCAGCTCCGCCCTTGGGAACGCACCCCCTGGACTTCGGTGTGAGCACTCGTGTCAGAAAAATTCTACCAGGAGGCAGCGCGAGTGCACCAGGCTCCTGCTGCTGCATCCCTCTCCGGGGCCAGTGTAAGTCATCCTGTGCCAGCATCCATGCCACTTTGAATGGTTCAAGTGGCACAGACGCTGGCAGTGGAGTCACACTGGCTCCTAAGCAGCTCTGCCCCCCTTCAGGATTGCATGGTTAGTTTTCTCCAAGCTAAACATGCCCCATTCTTTTAACCTTCACTCAAAAGGGCTTAGTCTCCAGACCCTTCCTCATCCCGGTTGCCATCCTGTGGCCATTCTATTTTGTCAATATCCTCCTTAAAACATGGTGCACAGAACTGGACTAAGTGCTTCAGGTGAGGTCTGACCAGTGCAGAATAGAGTGGTTACTTCCTGACATCTGAACAATAGCAGTCCCATTAATGGCTCATGTTCAGCTTGTGATCAACTAAGACACCTAAATACTTTTCAGATGCACTGCTTCCAAGTTAGGCCTCCCCCATCTGTGTTTGCCCTTGATTTTTTAAAACCTAAATGCAATACTTTACAGTTATCCCTGGTGAAATTCATTGTCTCAGCCCATTGTTCCAGTTTTTAAGGATCATTTTGAATCCTGACTCTGTCTTCTTTGGTCTTAGCTATCCCTTCCACCTTTGTGTAATCTACAAATTTAACAAACAATCCCTTATCCACATTGGTAATAAAAATGAACAGCACAGGGCCTAGGAATGAGCCCTACAGCACTCGAGACCTTCCTCTGGATAGATGTGAAGCTATTAATATGCACCTATTGGGTGCAGTTTTCAACCATCTATGAATCCACCAGCAATAGTTCTGCCCAGCCACATTTAACCATCTTTCCTACAGAAATATCATGGGATATTTTTCAGATACTTTGGTTAAATCAATGTATGTTATGTTCATGGCATTCCTATGGTCTATCAAAATATTTACTTTATCAAAAACAAACAAACACAAAGTTAGTCAGGCATGATAAACCCATACTGGCCTTCTGGTAATCAGCTTCTTGTTTTCTGGATGCTCAGATAGATGGCCCACTTAATAATCTGTTGTAGAGTTCCACCAGGTACATCAAACTGGCAGTTCTGCATTTTCCTGGGTCCATTTCCCCCCTCTATTTTTTTTTTTTTTTTGAAGATCAGGAAATCATTGCTTCTCTTCAAAATTCTGGCACCTCATCTGTTATCCAAGAATTCTAAAAAATTTGTCAGCCTTTCCCAAGCAGCCAGCTTGCCTCTGTCTTGTTCTCTCTGCTCTGAACATTGCCAAAAGATGTTCTTACTGTTGTAAGTCTCAGTTTATTTTGGACTTTATCCTTCTTGACACTACCCTTATGGATTTGGACTACTATTTTAGACCTTGGTTATATGTCCCTTTTTCTGTCTATGCTTTAAAAAAAAAAAATCTCAGCCCATCAAATATTTCCTTGTGGAGTCTCACTGACTGCTTTAGTTGTCTCCCATTGCTTAAAGTCCAGGGTACATGTCTGGGTCTGCTTAGTTTTCAGATTCCATGTTATCGCAAATTCCAATGTAACGTGATAACTTTATCCCAAGGCTCTTGCCACTTTCATTTCACCAACAGTTCTTCTTTGTTGGTCACGATTATGTCCAGGATAGCAAAACCCATTCTTCTGCCTTCTAGAAAATGGGTAAGTTGACTGCAAGACAAGAGTTTATTAGATGTCCCATCCCTAGCTAAGTAAGGTTTCCAGCAGCTGTCAGGATAGTTGAAGGCCTCCTATTGCCACAGTGTCTTGACTGAGAGAGTTTTGTAATGGTTGTATGAAAGCATCATCAAGGTCTTCTGGTTGGTTCGGCTGTCTCAGATATAGCCCACAAAGTAAAACTTGGGGACAAAACCATAAAAGCAACATAAAATTATCAAATTTGACAAATCATTAAAAAAACCAAACATGGCATAAAAACTTATTAAAAATTTTGGCAGCCTAAAATGATCCTTGTAAAACAGTCCTCAAGCTAGAAACAGATTGTAAACATTTTCAAAGATCAAACCCCTCAATTAACAGCCTTGGTGAAAAATGTTTTCGCCTCATTGCTAAAAGAGAATAAGGTAGATGATAGCGCTCCACAGATGAGGTGCCACCACTGGAAAACCTTGTTCCTAGTTGCCACCTGCCTAACCATTACAGGCACAGGTTCTGAACACTGGCCTTGCAAAGAGGATCTTAATTGATAGAATAATCATGAAGAAATTATTTACCAGGCTGTGGAGAATTTATGAAAATGGAGCTTTGTCAAAATATTGCACTTAGAAAACAATGAGGTACCATTAGACTGTAGGCGTACCTTGGATATAAGGATGCATTTGTAACATTTGACTGCAAAAAAAAAGATGAAATTTGATGACACCTAAAGTATAGTGTAATTTTGTTATTTTTTAGTATGCTTACAGCCCATTCCTGAAAACTTTCTCCGAAAGTCTTCAGGAGGCTGCATGACCTCGCCGCCAGCGTAAGTGCGTGTAACCGCGCGATTACACACACTTACGCTGTCGGCGAGGCCAGTCCCGCCGGTGGCCGAGTGCAGCAGGACCGCGCCTCGCCCCTCTGCCGGTGCAACCTCTCCGTGGTGCAGGCCACAGTGTGGAGAGGCCACGCCGGTGCAGGGGGGCATTCCAGGGGGAGGAGCCGCCGGTTAGGGGGCTTCCTACCCTGGTTCAGCCCAGTACGCTGGTGCCAGGAACAGCGGTGCTGCGCCTGCTTTTTAGCAGGCGCAGTCTCTCTGTTTCCTATGGAGCAAAAGGCCCCAATAAAACAAGAAAAACCTGCGAAACAGCTTTTTTTTTTTTTTTAACAGAGTATGGGATTCGGCTTAGGAAGAGGCACCGCTGCGCTTCTTCCCCGCCGTCCCCGTACACCATCATTTCAGGAATGGGCTGTTAATGTAACATATGCAATGTTGGTGAAAGTTGGAGACATGCCCTTGGGTTACATAGGCTGCCCACAGCGTAGTAGTATGGCAGTGATTTTAACTAGGCAAATAGAACTGTCAATCTGAAAATGTTTGAAAGCACATTTAAGTTCTATAAAAAAGCATACGATTGTCCTTTTTAGAAAAAGTTTTGGATCCTCTTTCTTAGAGATCTCTGTAGGATATGGAAGCTTGCATAGGCACTCTGAGGTTTCCATTGTACTGTGTATAATTGAACACTGATTAATTTCCTTAGCAACCTTCATAGCAACATCTGGAAAAACTAATGCTCAGGCCCAAAATATGACAATTCTTTACAAAAGAATTTCAAATTTACAACAATAGGTTTTTAGCCTGGAAACCGTGACTGCATTTATTTACTTGCTAGACAAAAAATTCAAACACATTTTGTGCTGTATATGCCTTTAAAAACCATAACCAAGAATTAGTGCTAACAAATAATACAATGCTGATTTTAAGTCTCTGTATGAAGCACTTAATTAATTTTGTAGGGTAAGGAATCTGTTACAAATATACAGCACGACACCCACTCATCACCATCTGCCATGGAGAATTAAATGTACAACTCGCAAATGAAATCCTACAGAGCTGGTGCAAAAAGGTCTTTGCTTGAATTTAAACAAGGCTGTGGAAACCAGCAAACACATTGCAAAAGATCATGAAAACAACAACACATTTGCCCATATGTGCATCCTTCTAATAGTGACTTCTCATATACTGGTTTTGTTGAAAGAACACTCACCGAATGCTGGTTTTCCATAACCAAATGGGGTATTTCAACATTGGAATATAGTGTCATTCCTTGATTAAGGCTTTTGAGCAATATTTTCAAAAATCCCATCTGAACAGCCTAGACATGTAAACAAGGGTTAAAAAGGGTCATCCTGTAGTTATCATTTTCCATTAAAAATTCTAATTAACTACTCAATCTTACTGGAAATTGTGGTGGAAGTAATACCATTGTAGACCATAGAAGAATATTTAAAAGGAAAATCACATTAAATCTTCATTATTTTTAAGATTAGATTTCTCTGTGTGTTTTTTTAAAATTTGGCAGATCCAAAAGTTTATAAAAATGTCAGCAATGACAAAATATGCATGGCAAGGAGTTCTAAAAATAGTCTGATTAAAGCTAACAAATATTCTCATTCAAAGAGTCAGTTTGTAAGGGATTAAGTGGAAATTGGTGGCTATGTCATTAAGGTAGTTAAATGAAAGGATTCTGTTTTTGAAAACCCATTTTTTCTGTGACCATGACTTGCTCATCAAAATACCATCTATGATCCATAATTTGAGTTTACCCAGGTTTTATTTGACTTTATTATAATACCTCTAAAATGAAAGGTCTATTCAGTGACTAGTGGGTCGACGATGTGTGCATGGTCAAGTTTTGTTACATAGTCCCATTTATGCTAACTTTAAAGATTTATGGCACCTGAATATCCAGTTGTTAATTATATAGTAATAATATAAGCACATAAGATCATCTTCCAAGACAGCCTGGGCAATGCTGTTAAAGTTGGTCTGAGTCTAGATAGGAACATGATATGAAAAAATAGGCATGTACTTTAATCAATAAGATACAGTGTGTGTGTGTGTGTGTGTGTGTGTGTGTAAAGTGCCGTCAAGTCACAGCCGACTTATGGCGACCCCTTTTGGGGGTTTTCATGGCAAGAAACTAACAGAGGTGGTTTGCCAGTGCCTTCCTCTGCACAGCAAACCTGGTATTCCTTGGTGGTCTCCCATCCAAATACTAACCAGAGCTGACCCTGCTTAGCTTCTGAGATCTGATGAGATCAGGCTAGCCTGGGCCATGCAGGTCAGGGCAACATACAGTAAAGGCTGTCAATTCAAAGGGTTTGACCCTTTGACTCCCATTAAGCTGGATCACTAAGCTAAGTCTCCCTTCCTGGGAGAAACCCTTCCTTCAGTGGATTTTTCTGGTGGAGGAAGTCTTAGAAGACTTGGTGGAAGAGAGTCATATGACCCAGTCCAAACCATCAACCATATAACAACAGAATAATCACTACAAATGTACAACAGCAAAGCTCTCTTCTAAGTTGCTATTTCCCATTTGTTTACATTAGAAAACATTACGGCCATTTATTCATGGTAATTAGCAGCACGTTCCAGGCTGAATTGCCCCGCATATTTTTTTTTTAAATTTTACATGCTGAACTGTCATACTGGAAGTGACTGCGAAGCCTGCTTCGCATACCTGCTTCGCATTACTAAAGAGCTCATTTGAAGAATCCTCCTCAAAGAACCATGCAAAACCACAGCGGTGCGTTAGCTATACACATTCTAGTCTGCAATCAGGAACAAAGGAGCAGGCAAGTGGTGGGGTGGAATTTCACAGACAAGTGTTGATGCTTTTGATATGTACTGAGATAGATTTCACTTGACAGTAGTCACTGCTTAGTTGAATAAACAAGATTCTGGAAACAATTGTTCTTAAGTTGGGGAAGTTAGGAACAAATGTACAATTGTTCACGTTTTCTTCCTTTATGAAGGAGTTATAAATCTCTGGAGTGATAGTGGCGGTTGGTTAGGGATCACCCCCTTCACTTAGGAGCTATTTCCCTTAAAAAAGGACTCTCAAATCACTCCCTTCACATACACAGGATCCTTCTTGATCCTCAACAAATGTGTTCCTCTCACTCCAGCTGCCAGCCTCAACTGTCAGCTTCAACCTTCAGTTTTCAACTGTCAGTTTCTTTATCGCTCTCTCTCAACTGGCACTTGTAGAATTCTCAGAGTCTAAATCTAGTGCTTAAGACTTCCACCTTTTTGGCGGATGCATCTCTGGGTGCCATGACTTTCACAGTTCATTCAGTGGCCGTCACCTCGGCCATCAAGAGATAGACTGGATAGGATCCTAGTAGAAACTAGGGACAAAAAACAAGCTATGCCAAAGCATATAAAGAAGGACAACAGGGGCTCCTTGTCCTTTCCTGCATTTCGAACATACCATGCCTTACCACTCTTTAGGACAGAACAAAGGCGGATGTCATGGCCCAGTGGAAGGGGTTCCTTTCATTAAAGAGGTCATTTCGGCAAATCCTCTCATCCACAGCAATTTCTCTCTGACAAAGGAGAGAGATTCTCCAAGACAGGGAAACAGTGATGTCAGGCCTCCAGAGTTGGGAGGGGGAGACTCCAGGATTTTCTTCTGCAGTGGTCCCAGTCACACCCAGTTGCTTGGACTCAGGAGAGTCATCAACTTGAGATACTGCATAGAATAAAATTATCTCCCGACTCATCCAGTCTCCCAGGTCATTCAGAGCAGAAAAACATACCGGGACTTTGACAGCAGTAGACCACCTGCTTCAGATAAAGGTCCTCGAATCTGTTCCTCAGACAGAATGGTGTCACTATTAGAGAAACACTATTTCTTCTCCATTTTTCATTTCCAAAATAAAACACTTCGTGATTTTTTAACTGAAAATGTCCTAATCCAATTTAGTTCACCTTGATTGCAATGCTTAAACATTCCATTTCTCCTTTTACGATTTTGAGTTCACCTTGATTAATACTTTTCATGTTCCATGTTTCTATTATATGCTTTGAACAGCTTTGGACTTTCCTTTTGCATCCATGCACATCAACAACTGAACATCCTTTCAGCTTCAGTCCAGGTGCATCATTAAGAATAGCTCTAGTCGTACTTGTCCTCAGCTCTTCCCCAGTAGGTGAGTGCCATCCAACCTGGAGTTCTCTCTTCCAACACTATGTGTGTGTGTGTAAAATGTTCTCAAGTCACTGCTGACTTATGGTAACCCAGTAGGATTTTCAAGGCAAGAGACACTAACAGACACTAACAGAGGTGAACATATGAAGCAGCCTTATACTGAATCAGACCATCAGTTCATCAAAGTCAGTATTGTCTACTCAGACCAGGAGCAGCTCTCCAGGGTCTCGGGTAGAGGTCTTTCACATCATCTACTTGCCTAGTCCCTTTAACTGGAGATGCCGGGGACTGAACTTGGGACCTTCTGAATGCCAAGCAGATGCTCTAACACTGAGCCACAGCCCCTCCCCATAGGTGGTTTGCCATTGCCTTCCTCTGCATAGCGACCCTGGTATTCCTTGGTGGTCTCCCATCCAAGTACTAGCCAGAACTGACCCTGCTTGGCTTCTGAGATCTGACGAGATCAGGCTAGCCTGGGTCTTCCAGGTCAGGGCTCCAGCAGCTTCTTTTACTTTGGATACTCATTGTAGGGTTTTCAAGGTAAGAGATTATCAAAATGGGTTAAAAGTGATCATAGTCTTCTGAAGTGTCACTGCTGTTGTCCATGAAATAACCTCCACCAGTATCACCTTCCACTACTGTTGCTGCCAAGTAGCTACCCTTCAATGATACCTCTGTCCACATCACCATTGTAACTATCTGTTCTCTTCTGCTGATGTGGCTGTTGATTCCTGAAGGGGGTGGATGCATTTTAGACTGGTGTCTCATCTGTGACACTCCGCCTTGAGTAACTCTGCTCAGAGTGTAGCCTTTTGACAGAGTCTAAATTCCTTATGGTTTTGCTCTCAGCTACACTGACACACTCAAACCCCCTCATCACTTTAAGGTGTGTGTCCAACAAGGGGACCAATTGAGCAGATATTAAATAAATAAATATTGTCCAAGGCACAGATAAACAATACTAGAGTCACAGCAGTATCAAGTCCAAATGTGTCTACTAAATGTAGCTCCCGCAAGGAAACTCTTAGCAAGTTTGCCAACTGTCTTCAACTGTTGCTCCTATTTCCAGCTGTTTCTTCTTTTTTTTGCCCATGTTCTGTTCAAACCAAAACTAGTTTGAGCACCACACTGGCAGATATATATAGTTCACATCCCTAACAGTCTAACATGCCAGTAGTGATGCATCAATGGTCAGGTTTTGCATACACCTAAAAGTTTGTAACAGGACAGTGATATGCAAACAATATAAAAGGGGGCTGCTTTTTGCATCATCGCACGGCACCATTTATATTTAATATGAACACACTCTCTTGAATGAAGCATCATGTTTACTTTCCTGCTCTGATTCTTACTGAACATCTATCAATGGCTATTAATTAAATGGAACCTGCAGAGTGAGAAGCAGTATACTTTAAAGTCCCGGGGACAACGAGCAGGCCTTTTTCTGCTTGAGGGCTTTCTCTGTTTGAGAGTCCTGATCTAAGAAGAAAGTTATTAAGTTTAGATTGCCTATCAGCCTTTTTGCAAATTCAGCTGTGTTTCATAATACTAAGTCATACACTGCATGGTGACAAACCAATGTGCAACTGATAATACATTTTACAATTATACTTTTTGAAGTATGTGAAGTAGACATTTGTATGATACTCATGCAGATATTTCCTGCACCAAACTCCCTTGGTTGCTATATCTTTGAATAATGGTGTAGGACATACAATAGTAGAATGCCTGTTTATCTTATGTGTTATTGGAACAAGTTGTAACTATGGGCTGCTCTTTCATTTTTCTGAACATAGAGTTTGCCAGATTTGATGCACATTCGCCCTCTTCCTTGACACCATCACTCCATAGAAATCAGTAGGCTTAGACTGATGTATACCGTAAATATTTTTGCTAGTTCTGTTTTACCAAGTGAAAAACACAAGTACCTGAAAATCTGCAGGAGATCAAAAGTCATACAGTTAAAAATGTGTCATAAGAACATAAAAAAGCCCTGCTGGATCAGACCAAGGCCCATCAAGTCCAGCAGTCTGTTCACACAGTGGCCAACCAGGTGCCTCTAGGAAGCCCTCAAACAAGACGACTACAGCAGCATCCTGCCTGTGTTCCACAGCACCCAATATAATAGGCATGCTCCTCTGATACTGGAGAGAATAGGTATGCATCATGGCCATTTTGACTAGTATAGAAAAAACAATATACCTTCACGTTGAACAAAGTAACAAGGAAACAACAATGCGATGGTTCATTTAACAACTTGGTTCTATTACCCAATACACATTCTCAACCAAGCACTGCATTAGCAATTCAATAAAAAAACAAGGGAGTGGAGCTCATACAACTTGTTAAACCTATACACTCTCAATTGTATCAGCACTGTCGTCTGGATATCTCTCAGCGCTGATTCCTTAAGTCAAGCCAAGGAACAGAAATTTTCATATACTAAGCAACGGACTGCTACAGACTATAGCCTGTAACACATTCTTTTTTCTGTATTTGAAGTGCAACTGCTAATTGAGAGTGTATTGCTTTAACAAGTTGTATGAGCTCCACTCCCTTGTTGTTTATTGAATTGCTAATGCGGTGCTTGGTTGAGAATGTGTATTGGCAAATAGAGCCATTTTGACTAGCAGCCATGGATAGCCCTATCCTCCACGAACATGTCCACTCCCCTCTTAAAGCCTTTCAAGTTGGCAGCCATCACCACATCGTGGGGCAGGGAGTTACACAATTCCACAATTTAACTGTGTGTCCAGTCTTGTCAGTTCAACACAAATCCTGGTGATTCATAGTGGGACTTCAGATATGTGTAGGAAGGCACTATGTAGCTGCCACTTCATAACCTACAGTCCTCTGCAAACATAAACAAACATAAATAATATTGCAAGTATTTTACTATGCAATAGATTTCACTGTTTGATTTTAAACTAGTCTGAGTGACTCTTTTGTATCCCTAAACAGTCTTTATTTTAGTTCTCCCCCAGAGCTAGTCTGTGAGCATTCTAATAAATTCACATGTGCAATATTCACTGCCTCCTCCTAACCCCACTTTCTTCTGGGGAATCTGAAAATTCTAGATTATCCAAATGTTTTGGATGCCCCACCGTGGTCACTCAGCTGGATGAAGTAGCACTGAATAAACTTTTAAAATGGCAAAACTATTTCTGTTTAGTGTTCAAAATAAGTGCTGGTGCTATATATTAAACTACATTTACACAAACATGCAAATTCATTCAATGTAATTATAAGGGCTTGAGAGTTAGGACTTCCAGAATGGAAATGCTGACAGATCCTTAACTGGAGCACAGGGATTTATATTGCTGTTATGACCAGATAAAGCAAGGAAATTTAATGGGATGTTCTAGCAACAAACTTGTTCCTTCTAGTTCCTGGCACTTGGGAGAAATTAAATATCAAATGATGTGAAACTGCATTGGGTTCAGGTTACACTATTACACCAAGCTGGGATAAAATTGTGTCTGTGTGTTTCTTTCCTCAAGGGCAATGATTTTTCAAAGTAAGGTAAGAGCTTCTGTTCAAAGACAGCCTTCTCCTGTTGAATTCTAAAAATTTGATTGGAGCAGAAAGTAGAGTGACATCAGCTGCACTCTGTGTAAATCCAAGCAAGATAAAACACTGCGCCGAGCCTTTGTTTGTTAATGTAGATGATTTACAAGTCAAATCTGATGGCTGTGGGAACTAGCAGACCAACTCCTTATTTTGATCTCTATCTATGAGAATCTAATTATGTTTTATTTTGTTCTTTTCAATTATTTATTAAATATGTATGTCTTGTTTTATTTTTCATGTAGCTTACAAAATTGATTAAAATAACTACCATAAGAAAATTCATAGTATGCAAAAGCAATTATTATACTATCTAGAAGTAAACAAAACTTTCAGAAGCACTAGCAGCTGAAATGTAGTGGTTAGATCAGGGGTGTTGAACTCATTTGTTATAAGGGTCAGATAAGACATAAACGTCATTTGGTCCAGCTGGGCCATGTGTACCAGCCCAGATCAGCCATGTGAACCAGCCCGCAGCAGGCTCGCCAGCCTACATCAGGACTGGGGGGTGTCTGCCTCAGGGCATTTTGGGCATTTCATAGGAAAGCCTCATTTAGAAAGCCTCAGTGGCTGGTTTTGAGTTCAGATATTTTCATCCCAACAGAGAAATAATGGTATGCTCACAACAAATATGAAAGCATTCATTTTCATTCCGATATCATAATCACAAATATGTCATTAAAAAGTGCTTCCCTTGAGCTCATTGTCATAAACGTTGTTTCGTAAACTTTCATCCAGAATGTTGTTTCTGTGAAAAGGTTCTGAAAGTACTGTTTCAGAAAACTATAAAACAATTTCAGTTTTCATAATAATTCCCAGGTTTTGTCTCTGTCTCCACAAAATCTCACTAAAGATGTAAAGTGCCATACCTCGTCCAGCCAGTCTTTCAGAATGACCCTGCTTTTTCTGTTTACAAGGTCTTTCAATTTTTGCTGTTATAAATAAGCCAACAACAATTTCCTGAGGTTTCTTTGATAGCAGATCCTCTACATATCCTAGTAAAAGCCTTGTTGTAAACAGGAGGATACAATCATAATAATTCCTCCCACCTCCTTACAATAATCCTGAACTAACAGCCCCACCACTAGTTAATAGCAGCATTCGTGGCATTGTTTCTGGGGAGCAGTTTGCCCCGGCCCACTAGGATTCAAAAGAGGCACAAAGCTTCATTGGGTAATTAAAATGGATTAGCAGCCAATGGGGAGGTTAATTTGGTTTCGATATATTTGGTTGCGCCTCCTCAGAGCAGGCTTTTGCTGCTGGCTGCATCCCACCCACCTGTCCTCCTTTTAGGCATCACAGGATTAGCTGGTCACCGTTGGAGCCAAGAGGGAATTTTTTGTGTTCCCTTTAATTAGCCGTGGAGGGTGCCTTTGTTTGCCTGCTTCATGTTGCCAGAGTGGAGGTCAGTTCAATAGGGTTGGTCAGGGACTGTGTAGGCCATAACTAATTTGGCAGGGTTTGGGCGGGCTGATCATGGTAGGTAGGGACGATCAGCAAGCACCCAGAAACATCAAAACGGGGGTGGGGGGAGTGTCTAGAACAGTGCATCACTGGCTGTGCAGCAGGGTGCAGCTGGGAAGGAGCAGTCCTTGGTGCTGAGCAAGACCTTTCTGAACCTGGTAGTGACTGAGTGGCACATCAGCTGAGGGGGCTAGGCACCTCTTGGCACATTGTGTGCAGGCAATGATAAAGCTGGAAGAAGATGCTGGCTGTGTTTGGAGATAGGGTGAGTCTGCCAGAAAAGACAGCCATGGGCAGGCTGCCTTAGCACAGTACACCCATTTAAATATGTTAGCATATTTAAATGATGTAGGTTGATTTAGTTATTTCAATAAACTAGTTAGACCCAAGCTCTTGTCTCCCGTCTTCTTTGAATGGGTGTCTGGAGCAAATGTTTAACCAAATAAATCTTCCTTCTGGTAGACATGGATGTACCTGAATGGAACAGTCTGTACAGGGAAGGTGGACACAGTACCGTTCCTTTCTGTCTCCTTCCCCTTTGCCGTTTCTACTTTTCCTGATACCCATTCCACACTTCTCATTTTTTACTGAAGTATGGACAAACGAAAGTGGAAAGTTCTTCCCATAAATGTAGGCCTCAAGTCTGCAAAGATTCAAAACGGAAGCCTGAGGAGTTAAAATTACCAAATATAAAAGGGGCACTCATGGGATATGAAGCAGAGAAGCTAAATTTGTTCAGTCTTTACAAAAGACAAAACTTTCTGAAGTACGAGTTCTTACTTCTGTTCTTACAGGCATTGCTAGATAATATAAGGTTAAAAGATAAAATGGAGGAGCGGAGAATCTTAGCTGCTTTCGGTCTCCATTGGGGGAGATAAGTATACATGAAATAAATAAGTCCATAAATAAAATACGATAATACATCATCAATAGCTGCAGCACTGCTCTAGGGTTGCCAACCTCCAGGTAATAGCAGAAGATCTCCTGCTATTACAACTGATCTCCAGCCGATAGAAATCAGTTCACCTGGTGAAAATGGCCACTTTGGCCATTGGACTCTATGGCATTGAAGTCCCTCCCCTCCCCAAACCCCGCTCTTCTCAGACTCCGCCCCCAAAATATTCTACTGATGGCGAAGAGGAACCTGGCAACCCTACACTGCTCAGATCTGTTCTATAAAGGAAGTTAGAAGTGTGTGTATAGGTGTGTGGAGGAGACAGACCAGAATATTTTCTGCACTGGCCCTGAAGATGTAGAATGTGTCTATCCAGTGCAAACTGTCAATACCTGATAGATAACTTCTAGAAAATGAACATGTCACTGGCTGCTTTCTTGCCCCTGCTACAGCAGACGAGGAGATGTTTCATCTATTATTTGCCCTTCTAGAGAAAAACGACCAGCAATATAAATTCAATCTCTTCAAGTCTTATACTGTTAAAAGGATCTCAGGTAGTAAGTCTATGACCCTGGAGAGCCACCAGTTAGAGCAGAAAATGCTAGGGTAGATGGACCAATAACGCAGCTTGGGTTAAGGAAGCTAAATTCTGCCCCTTTCATGTTTACTTTGCTGAGCTTCAGTGTTTTCAGTAATTTTCTTTTAGCCTGGTTCCAGCATCCAAGATAGCCTGGAAGAAAATATTGAAAGTATCAGAACAAAGTGAAGAAGTGAGAATAGTTCGGCTTCTTTTGCCCATATATCTGCTTTTATTTTTATTTTATTTTTTAAAAGAATTCCCACTCTCCACCCCTGCTTTATATACATAAATTACATGTGGACCACCCAACATGTCTAGTTTGTCATTATTTCCAGGAGTTGTCCAGATTTTAAAGACTAATTTAGACCTGTTCTTCTCTTTTGCCTTGGTGGACTGAATAATATCAAGAAAATGGCCTAAAAATACAGCAAAAGGCACGGGTACTGTGACAACCTAGCACTCCTATGAAAATGCACAAAAAACACAAAAAACAGGAGTATGGATTCAATGTTTATCCTAATTTTCCCACCCATTAAACTCTTAAGAAAAGAATAGCTATCTTCTGAGATGGGTAGCATCATTAATCAGAATCAGACAGTTCAGTTCCCTGCACAATGCCAAATCATTCTGGACTTTTATTTGCACCAAGTACACAGGAAATAAATATAGTCACGCTACTGTTTGATAGGGACAGAGAGGGAAGAGAGAAGGAAATTATTAAAGGGGAAATTTTTGAAGCATAAACAGAATTCCAGCAAAAGGTTGCTCTCGCCCTGACATGATTATAAATGAGATTATCAGCCCCCAAGGAATGTTCTTCAACATAGGCATAGCAAAACTATGTTTTGACAATATTTAATGAAATGAAATGGAAAGGGGAGGTGCATAAGAATTTCTGTGTTTTAACTATCAAAAATATGCATATATTAAGCCTGAAAACATCTATGAAACGATTATTTAATGTACTGCATTTCCCCAAACTGGCATCATTCTAAACAATTCATGATCTCACCAGCCCCAGTTCCCAAAATTTATAGTCTGGATGTCTTTGGAAGGCAGACTCACAATAAATGCACTGTAGCAATAAATAACATAATTTCACACAGGCTGCCAACAGAACCATTCAAAGAGCATAATTTTTTTCATCAAGACTAACTAATGCTAAATCTAACCCTATAGTCACAACTTCTGCATTTTCTTGGTTACAAGTATGCTATGCATGCATTCTAGAGTTTCTAGGAGAAGAGGCATTCCTGGCTGGTAAACCAGGGATTGATCTGCCCCAGTCCAATGCAAACAAAACGTGAGACCAGATTGGCTACAAGACAAATGCTGCCATCCAATGGGGAGGCTGGAGGGAGAAGCATTTATTGCTGTTTCTACCTTGTGAGGCAGTTTTGCACCCTTTTGGGCACCTCTTCATACAATATGTGCAGGCAATGACAAATAAATATTTAACTGAGGGTGGGCTGTGCTGGGCAGCTTAGCCATGGCTGCCTTTTGCTTTGGCAAATCCACCCTGGCTCCAGACTTGGCCAACGGCAGCCACTGACCAAGTTTGGAGCCAGGGTGGATTTGCCAAAGCAAAAGTCAGCCATGGCTAGGCTGCCAAGCACAGCCCACCCTCAGTTAAATATTATCATACATAATTGATGACATAGATCGGCTGTTTTAAATAAACTAGTTAAACCCATGCTGTGGTCTCGTGTCTTTATTGGGTACTGGGGCAAATTACTAGCCCTGGTTTCTATCTGCTTGGTTCCTCTTTTTTCTATTGTTCCTATTGTTGCTGATAAATATTAAAGAAAACAGTTGTTTGGGTCTGAAGTGAAACGAGTTCTTTTCCTTGGGAAGCAAGGGCCGAAGGCCTAACTACATTAGAGAGCCAAAATTGTGCATTATCAGTCTGATTTATCAAAGCCGTAAGTTTTGCCATTTCTGTCAATTCTAGCATCTTATTTATCCAGTCCTTTTTTGTCGGTATCTCCTCAATCTTCCATTTAGCTGCATATATCAGCCGTGCAGCAGTGGTGGCATATATAAAAAAAAATCGATGAGTAAAAATTGTATCCGGTATCATACTTAGTAGCATCATTTCAGGTGTTTTAGAAATATTCTGTTGTAAAATCCCTCTTAATTCTCGATATATCATCTCCCAAAATTCCTTGGCTTTTTCACAAGTCCACCAAATATGATGAAAAGATCCTACTTCTTTGTTATATTTCCAACAGTTTGATGACATAGAGGGAAAAGATTTTGCTAATTTCTTCAGTGTTAAATACCATTTATACATCATTTTCTCTTAATAATTGCAAAGATAAGAGTTTCAAATCTTTTGTCCATAAACTTTTCCATTTTTGAAACATTATATCATGAAACAACATTTGTGCCCAACTGATCATGGTAGGTTTTATTCGTTCTTGCTCAGAGTACAGTTCTAGTAACAGTTTATACATCTTGGATATAAGATGGTCATTTGTATCCAGTAAAAGTTTCTGTAAAGTTGATTTAGTTTTAGAAAATCCTGTTTTCAGATCTTGTAAAAAAAAACCGAGTTTATCTGGTGATACTGGAACCACGATACTACATCTTTAACTTTTTCATACTCTTTAAGTAAACATTTTGTACCTTCCCATCTCAGAAGATCCTGATAAATTACGAATTGAGCAGGTCTTAATGGGCGCAAAGTTAACATTTCTTGTGATGAAACCCATAATGGAGTTTTTACTTCTAACAAGTGTTTATATCTAATTCATATCCTATAAAGGGATGATTTGACCATATGTTGCTGAAATGATGCATGAGATTTAACTTTGTTATACCACAAATAACCGTGCCAACCACTTCTATTATCATAGCCCTCTAAGTCCAATAAACGTGTATTTTGTAAATCCATCCAGTCTTTCAGCCGTACTAAAGCAGCTGCTTCAGCATATAATTTAAAATTAGGAAGTGCAAGTCCACCTCTCTCTTTTAAGTCAGTCAAGTATTTATATGCTATCCTTGGTTTCTTTCCTTGCCAAATAAAATTTATTACATCTTTTTTCCAGGTATCAAAGTATTTTACTTGGGATACAATCGGAAGATTCTGAAACAAAAATAATAGTCTTGGTAATACATTCATTTGTATCGTTGATATGCAGCCTAATAAGGATAAATTCTTGTTTGTCCAAATCATCATATCCTTCTTTATTTCTTCCCACAATTTAACATAGTTGTTTGTAATCAGATCCGCATTTCTTACAGAAATCCAAATTCCCAAGTACTTCACTTTATTCGCTTTTTGCCAACCTGTTGCAGCAATAAATTGTTGTTGCTCTGAACCAGAAACATTCTTAAAAATCATTTGATTTTTTTCTTGATTAATTTTGAAACCCAAAACTTTACTATAAGAGTCCAATGTCTCTCTCAATTTAATTGCAGAATGATTTGGATCATCCAGGATCAATAGCAAGTCATCAGCAAATGCCCTTATTTTAAATTCTTGTTTATTTATTTTTAAGCCTTGTACATCCTTTGATTCACGAATGTTACAACATAAGGACTCCAATACTAAAATAAAAAGTAAAGGAGAAAGAGGGCATCCTTGTCTTGTCCCTTTTTGTATATTGCGTTCTCCTGACATTGATTCATTTACCAACATTTTCGCTTGCTGTTTAGTATATATTGCATCTATACCTCTTCTAAATTTTTCTCCAAAGTTCATTACTTCCGGTGTCTTTTTCATGTAATCCCACTGAACCCATCTTTACAAAACTTGGGGGGTTTCTTAAGAAGGCTCGTCTGAAGCTATGCTGAAAGTTTGGGGGCTGCACCCCCAAAAACGTGCCCCCTGCAGCCACGGAAATGGAAAAGGGGGGAGGGAAAAGAGGTGGAGCCCATATCTCGGGACCCCCTGACCCAATGTTTACAAAACTTGGGGGGTCTCTTAAGAAGGCTCGTCTGAAGCTCCGCTGAAAGTTTGGGGTCTCGAGACTTCCAGTGCTGATGCTGGGCTGAGTGCCACGTCCTCCCAGGGGCTCCTGGGGGGAATCCAAGTTTGCGTGTAATTTGGGGTGTTTTACCGCACCCCAATCCAGCCCTTGCAAGTGGGCTGGGAAGCAGGAATTCCCTGCAGCCATATATGCAGTTTGATCTCTTGAATACTCTGAGGGAGCTTTATTAAGTCCCCCGGAGTTTCAGATGTTTGATCCCGTGGGCACGAAGGGATTGAAATCGCCAGCGCGCAACTTCGGCATTAGACTCTACCCTCCAGCACCTTATAAACATCATAAGGACTACATCAAGATTAAAACCTCACCTCCAGACGCCCAAGTGAGTAGATAAGAATCCTTCGCTTTTCACTGGCGTTATCGAATAACGGGGTTGAAGAAAACATTCCTGGTAACCGTTTTCCTCCCTTAATTGAACTGGATGATTTTGCTGCATGAGATCCATCAGACAAAGCAGCAGGAGCCTTATCAAATTGATCAACTTAAATTAAAACAACGAGCTTGAATGATTGACGTAAAATCTGCCAATCCGACGCATTTTTAAAGGAAGGGGAGGGAGAAACCTTTGAGAATTTGCTCAGGGTAAAAAAGGTCCTCCAGCCACGTTTTACAACAAAGAGGATTTCTTGACTGGAAGACTCTGTGCTTCATTCAATATCCCTCTCTATTGTTCTACAAGCAAATCAACAAGAAGAAGGTCGTAGGACCGGAAATTCGTCTTACTCGTGTTACACCAAAACCATTCCTGAAGGTAACAACCATAGAGAAGAGACGATAGAAGGTCCGCGATGAGGCAACTCCTGGAATACTTCCTGGTTCTGCCGATCTAGAGCGTCTGGTAAAACTCGTTGGTATTTTCAACTTTAAAAAGTTATTTTAAGCCTAAATATTCATTTCTTCAACCCGAAAAAGATATTAAGCTGGTCAATGAAATATTCTCTGTTAACTACATGTAATGGACTCCTGCTAGATGACCATCAATTTCTGAACTAAGTTACATATGTAAATGTCTGGAACCTCTCCCTGATCTGGCTAAATTCATAGCCCTGCCTTTATGAAATTAAAGGAAACTTTACAGAATTTAACCATGGGAAAAAAAGTACAGGACATGCTTGCTAAACATTCTGAGGCGACAATTAAACAATTAAAACAGATATCAACACAGATGGCTCAACTGATTTCAATGATGATGACTCTTGACCAATCATCACAGGTATGTAATCAGAAGTTGGATCTGGTTACAGAAGACATAAAAGTCATGAAAATTCAAATGATGGTCACAAATACAGACATACAAGTAATGGATTCTTCTGTCCAAAAAGTCATGGAAGAATACAAGGATACAAAGAAGAAGACAGAAGTCCAAGAAGGTAACCAGCTGGTGACAAAGAGATCAGACATACGAGAAATGGACTTTTAATCTAAAAAAGTCATGGAAGGACGTGTGGATATAAGGAAGAAGAGAGCAGGTCAAGGAAAACAGATTGAAGCCATGATGGAGATGAAGCCCAGAAAGAATTATTTTTGGATACGCAGCCTGCCTGAGGAAATGAGAGAGAATAAAGAAATCCTGTTCCCATACCTGACTGACTTATTTCAGTTGCAGAAGGAAGTATTAGACCATGGTTAAAGGACTGATTTAAATATGATTGCTGGATTGGAAGGCTTTGACAGTGTGGATGGGTGGCATGGCTATTAACGATGTAGTGGAATTAAGATTTAGACATCATTTTGGGATTATGTAAACAAGTCCTCCTTATATAGACTATCAATGTGATATAAAGGTATACTGGAATTTTATAAGGGGTGGACTTGTGATATGGATTTGGGATATGATTTACAATGAAATAAGATCGATTAAACAGGAAATATCCCTAAAATATTGGAGAGGATGTTGTTTAGTATGATTAAATTTATGTTATAATGGCTGCAAGATTATTTTATGCAGCCAAATGGAAAGGGACAAAGGTTTCAGAATAAAGGGATTAAATCATTTAAATGTTAGAACTGGTGGAGTTGGAGAGATTAGGGAAAAGGGGAGAATTGAAGGAATCATTGTGATAATGTATAAGATCTGGGAAAAATGGAAGGTCACTTTTTACTCTGATCCAGAATGTAAAATTTTATATAACATGAAACTTTAGAATGAGATTAATACTAGGATCAGAATATGTTAACGAAGGATAATAACATTTCATTAAGAGGTAGATGGAGGTGATGGGGAAGTCGATTTATTTTCTGTTTAATGGTAATCAAGACAACAATTAATGTAATTGTGATTTTGATATTATTTTTACATTGTTGTTAAAATTATGAAAATTTATAGTTTTAAAAAACCAATAAAAATTTATTAAAAAAAAAAAGTTTGGGGTCTCTATCCCCAAAAATGCGCCCCCTGCAGCCACGGAAAGGAGTGAATGTGCACAAGCACCCCTCCATGAGGATTTCTCTCACACTCTCTCTCTCCCCGGCCCGGACGCGCAGCAGCTGATTCCTCCAGTACTCAATCCTGACTGATTGGCCAGAAGACCCAGCTTGGCCACCGATTGGCCAGGGGAGGAGAATGCTGCTTACTGACGGTTATGCTGCTTACTGATGCCCTGAATTTGCCAAATTTATTCGTGAACTCCCAAACTCGCTGAATTCAGCTCCCCCGGTTTCCCACCATTTTTGAGTTCGGTTCATCCCGAACTAAAAACCGCTGAATCAGGGGAAATTCGGCTGTTTTTCAGTTCGGGCCGAACCAAACCGATAGCCCTAAGTTTATTGACAGTAACTAGAGCCTATTCTTAGCATCAAAACCTCATGACATACTTCAGTTGACTTAATGGCAATGGTTTGGCATGAGCATTGCCATTAAAGTATCAAGTGTGTCAGAGAATGTCATCTGTTTACGCATTAGAGACTGTCAAAAGACATACGTGAGAAAACATTCTAATGGCTAGTGCTGAAGTTTTGGTCACAAGTGTGTGTGTGTGTGTGTGTGTGTGTGTGTGTGACTGTGACCCAGATTGATGAGTTTTATATACCGAAATGAGAAGAGGATGGTGACTATCAAATACTGTCAAGCTGTCAGTAAAATTGATCAAATCAAGAAAGTAATTCCAAGTAGTTCCTTCAGACAACTACCTAACGCTCATTGAGGCAAAAAAGTATGGTAGCCTATGCCGGGCCACCAGTATTGCTGCTAACTTCTCCCCTCCCTTTTCAACTGTGAAACAAAGCATCCTTTGTCTGGACACCTGAGATGGATGCAAACCTTACACAGCCAGCTGTGGGGCAATTTGTTTCCCTTCTGAAAGTGAAGGTGGGAGCAGCCACGGAGTAAGTGGAGATGGACAAGGATATGTATTAGTATTCAATTTACTGGTGTGCTAGAGGCTAATCTTAATATAAAGAGAGAGCACACACAAAAGTGTGAGCGTCTTTTTTGTAAGTATGTTTTCAGCTATATTCTTAGAAGATTCATACTGAAATCATGGTCCCTTGAAAGAATCCTATTTCATGCCTAAATGTAATTGAGAGTAAGATATCGTGGAAGCGTATAGTGTTTGGGAGGCAGAGTCTGAGAACTAATATGCCTTTGTTTTGCTTGAGTAGACAGGGTTTTATTGGGCTAAATTTACCTTTTGTCCTCCAATATGGTACTTATTGGCCACAATATAATGGTGATTAGGGTGGGGTGGGGGGAGTCATCCCTCAGAACAGCCATATTCAGTACGGTATACTAACAATCGTATATAATAGGCTAAACATTGGTCACTACCTGCAGTGTTCCCTGACCATTGGCTGATGTCCTGATAGTCTAGAATGATCACAAACATTCTAGTGAAAGATATCATCAAAGAACATTGGTGCAGATGCTGTAAATAAAATTTGGCTTGCAAAACCTCACACTCAGCTTTGGAAGAAATGAGGCTATGATGTTGTTAGCAAGAATGAGAGGTCAGAGGCAGGGTACCAAACAGGCATAACAGCTATGGCAAGAGTGGAAAGTGGTGGGAAGATGATCCAGAGGGCAAGACATAAATGACAGCGGCCTAGAAAAAAAGAGTATGGCTGAAGAGACTGAAATGGAAGGAGGAGAAAGAGGGGGGAAAGTAATGAGGTGGCAAGGAGGTAAAAGGGGGTGGGCTACTAAGTATGTTATGCAAGAGGAAAATATCTCTCAGTGCCCATGAACATGGTCTGATTTTAAAGATGTGAGGGAGGAAAGAGAGGCAAGGGATTTCTGAGGACAGTTGGTCTAGGATCAGTTGAATACAGGATATTAGGGTAGAGTTCCATGCCTTGAATAGAAATAGCTAGTCCAATCCTCAGTTGCAGATTTCCTATTTATATAATTGGCATAGGGGTGTGCCCAAAAAAATCCTGTAAATTTGGGTGTATTGGATCCAATTTTGTTATTGTTGTTGTTAGACCCAGAATAAGCCGAATACCCATACTGGTAAATGGGAATTTCGGCTTTATTTTTGGGCTTCCTGAAAAGAATCAGGTCCATTATAGTAGATATGGATTTTTTAAGGAGCTCTGAGGAGGTATTTTTCAAGATGAGTCACCAAATTTTCAGGGTAGCTGCAAGTGACTCTCCTTGCATGAACCCCAAATTTTGGTAAATATGGGACAGGGGTCCAATTTTATGGGCCCTGAAGGGGTTGCCCCCTCCTCCATAGAAAAGCATGTTAAACTTTACCATGCTTTTTTTTAAGGAGGGGGCAACCCCTTCAGGGCTCCATAAAATTGGACCCCTTGTACCAGACTTTACCAAACCTTGGGGTTCATGCAAGGAGAGTCCTTTGAAGCTATGCTGCAAATTTGGTGACTCTACCTCAAAAAATGCCCCTGGGAGAATTTTTAAAATACTTACTTTTTATAGTCTGTAATGGCCACTTCTGCACCCAAGAATCGTGGGAAAACTCAGTTTTGCATGAATGCTTGCAATGGGCCAGTGCAAAGCTATGGGTTGTATGGGCCCACTGCAAGCATTCATGAGAAACTGAGTTTTCTCACGATTCTTGGGTATGGAAGCGGTCATTACAGACTATAAAAAGTAAGTATTTAAATTTTTTTCCTGTGGGGTGTTTTTTGAGGTATAGTCACCAAATTTGCAGCATAACTGCAAGGGCCCCTCCTTGCATGAACCCCAAAGTTCGGTAAAGTTTGGGACAGGGATTGCCCCCTCCTCCACCATGCTTTTCTATGGAGGGGGCAACCCCTTTGGAACCCCATAAAATTGGACCCCCTGTCCCAAACTTTACCAAATTTTGGGGGTCGTGCAAGGAGAGGCCCTTGCAGCTATGCTGCAGATTTGGTGACTCTGCCTTGAAAAATGCCCCCCCCCCCGAGCTCATTTAAAAGATGTCCATAGGAAAAAGCCTGGGGGAAGCCAAAGCTGGAAAAAAACGAATACCTATTTGGCTTTTTTGGCAATTGGCTATACAGTTTAGGCTTGATTCCCAGTTCTAATATTTGACTTAAATTAAACCCGAAAAAAAGCCGAAAAGTCCTTTTTTGGGTTGATTTTCGGTTCGGGTTTACTGATAAGCACAGCATTAAATTGGAGAGTCCTTTGCCATATGTCAAATGCTTTGCTAAAATGGTTTTGAATATAGATTTTGCCCAAAATTTGAAATCCATAGTCTGGAAAATATATTATTACGGGACTATATGCTACCAAAGACATGAAAGGCATCTACATTTCGACGGCCAGTTTATAAACACACTTATTTTATAATTTGGGAGTTCAAAGGAATCATTGGCCATGAAAAACACTTGAACTGAATGGGATTTTAAAGTGTTCTAAATATGCAGCTAGTTGCTGAGTTATTAATAGTGGGACTTTCACATTCATTACTGCCATTCCTCACTTTTCAGAGTGTCTAATTAAAGGAGTGATGGAGGAATTGCCATTTGCTGTTAAAACACTGTGCTGGTTGAGAGGTGTGAAAGTAAAGGCTCTTTTCAAACATCTGAAACTCTAATGGATTATGTCTATCAGAAATCTCCAATGCAAATGGAATTACCACCACCAGTCTTCAGTTAAGGCAAACAAAATTAGGCTGAATGAAAATTAAGTGCTGCAAAATTTACATAGGGATTTTCTCCAAAAGCTATAGTATATATCCATCGAAACAGCTAAAGCAGCATTTTGCTGGAAAACAGATGCTTTTCTCCTTCTTCAGTTAATTTTAAAATGTGAAGAAGGTTGTGTTTAATTTCAAAGTGATTCAGTCTTCCCTGCTTCAGAATATGCTTGGCAAAAATCTGGACTTTATTTCTACTGGGATTCTATACAACTGTGCATTGCAGAAAGGATGCAGGTCATTGCTCCCTGCTGATTTTATCTTTCCCACAATGAACATGCAGAATCAGCAAGCTCTTGGCTTGCTTGTGCATGTTTATGCATTGGTCAGGACCAGGTGTCATAGCTGCACGTACACATACCAGAAGCCCGGAGATACTTCTCCCCCCTTAATATGGCTGAGTGCAGGAAGAGAGCCTGCTGATTCTGTATGTTCACTGCTGTGGAGAGAGAAAAATCAATATGAGAGCGGAAAACGGCTGCAATGGCGTACTGCAAAGTGTAACATTAAGCTGTTTCTGGATGGAAACAGAGCTGATTTATTCTTAATGACTTCACTTTGCTGACCATCAGGTTTTTGTTTCATTATTCAAAGGCAACCACTGAGCTAGCATTTTCTGAAAGTGCCAAGCACTCTGGAGTGGGAGCAAGCAAGCACACTGTGTGTCCTTCAGACGTTTGGTTTATTTATTACACACCATTTCAGGGAACTCTTTGCTCTTGAAATGCATTTCATAGAATCATAAAATCAAAGAGTTGAAAGGTACCACCTGGGTCATCTAGTCCAACCTCCTGCACAATGCAGGAAATTCACAACTACCCCCCACACCCCCAGTGACCCCTTTTCCATGCCCAGAAGATGGCAAAAAAAAAGCCCCTCCAGGATCTGTGGCCAATCTGACCTGGAGGAAAATTGCTTGCAGACCCCAAAGTGGCGACTGGCATTTCTCTGGGCATTTGTAGATCTGCTTTTTGACTTACTTTGAGCTACTGCCCTTTTTCTTGTAGATATGTATGAAGCTACCTAAAGAAGCTACCTAAAGTTCTTTCTGATCATCCATTCATGTTCTGTAAGACTCTTCTTGCTTCTGCAGTACTGACCAACCCAGCCAGAGCCTTCTTGGCTCCCTTCCCTCTCACTGCTTCCCTGCTGTCCCAGATGAACCAATTCACACAGATTAGGGAATGAAAGGAGGTCAAGCACTCCAAATGTCTTTGAAGGTGTCTACAAAACTTGTGCTTTGAGAGAAGGGAGTAGGTGGATACCACACCATCATTTTGAAAGACAGTGCCAGTCCAAGACCTACAGCTTTTTCTCCCCATGGTTGTTATAAGAGAGGGCAGCTCTTGCATATCTTGTGTCCATGCAGGTAGCAATAATAATGCCCAGGCAATATTTGGATGCAACATCAAATCAGGCTGGGGAGAAAATATTTTTAAAGAAGCTCTGTCTCCACAGCCAGGCTTCTCTCCCCCGCCCCCAGGTATTTCTTTCCCTCCCACTCTGTGACTTGACAGTATGGAGTTAGCTGGGTGCCTCAGGGTCAAGCATAATTTTGGAAGGTTCCATCAAATTGGCTTGGATACGCCTTCTTTTTCACCTGCTTCATACTGTCAGTCTTGGGTGGATGTTTACCTTAAATAGTTCAAGTTGGGTTTGCAAGAATATATTGGTTAATGTAAGATAGGAAGAGAAACATGGTGCTCACCCTGCAGTATCTAAGAATGAAAGGCATTAATCCAAGTCAGCTATGTACTGGCTGTATGGCCAGCCAGAGTGGGGAGGGGGCTCCCTTGGATGCTGGGCAGCATTACCTGAACCCTACCTGTTATACAGCATGAGGGAAAGTAGGTGGGACCCAGAATGTTTCAGCACAGATTGAACAAGGTGTATCGGTCCAATCACAAGTGGTCCACTCAGGATCAGTATGAGCACCCTGTTTTCGAGGCCTGGGGGTTTCCTCAGGTGGATCTCTTTGCAACCAGAGTGACAACAAAGGCACCAATTTTTTGGTCACTAGCAGAGAGCGACCCTCTATCTATAGGGGATGTCTTCTAGATTCCCTGGAAAAGACATCTTTCTATGGCTTTTATCCTTTTCTAATCCTCATCAGGGTCCTGGCCAAGATAATATCAGACAACACAGATTGCATTTTAATAGCTCCCTTCTGGCCCTGCCAGATTTGGTTCTCAGAACTATATCAGATGGTGGAGTTGGAGTACATTCCACTCCTTCAGGTGTGGGATTTACTAACATTGCACCATGACAGCCACTGTCTACACCTGGCAGCATGGAGGGTATGTTCAAGAGATTCTAATTCAGTCTAGGAAACCTTCCACCAGGTATTATTTCAGGAAATGGGAACAATTTGATAAATTGGATTCGGTCAAAAGGTCTCTTCCCTATCAGAGGCATTTACTTACTCTCTTTGCCTCTAAGGGTTTGGCTGCCTCTTCAGTCAAGTCCATCTTGCGGCCATTTCCACATTATCATGATTTGGCAGAAGGGTCTTTTCTATTTTCACATAGGTTGGCCAAACGTTTCATTAGGGGGGTAGTGAATGTTTTCCTCCCACACCTAGCATTATTTCCCAATGGTCTCTATCCTTAGTCCTGTCACATGACTGAACATTTTGAATCATTGGCCTCATACCCCCTGGCTCCCTTTAGCAAAAGGGTGGTGTTCCTAGTTGTAGTCACTTCCACCAGTTGAGTCAGTGAGCTAGCTGCATTAAGGGCTGATCCTTCCTTAAAATCTTTAACAAAAGGGTTGCACTGCACCCCAGCTTAGACTTTTGGCCTAAAGTAGAACTGTGCATATTGATAAACCCGAACCTAAAATAAGCCGGGGAAAAGCCATTTTGGTAAATTTCAGGTTCAAGAATTTTCCATTAGCTGACTTTCGCTACCTAGGCGCAATCCTGCAGAAGTTGGCTACTTGAAAGTTCCCACCACTAAAGTCTGTGGGGATTTTTGCGAAGCTCCTATGGGGGTATTTTTGGGGTTAGAGGTCCCAAATTTTCAGGATAGCTTTCAGGGACTCTTCTTGCATGAACCCAAAGTTTGGTGAAGATTGGGTCAGGGGGTCCAGTGTTATGGGCTCTTGAGAGGTTGCCCCCTGCCTCCTCCATAGACAAGCATTAGCCTATCAGTGAACAGAGAATCTTTTATCTTCCAATGCTTGTGTATGAAGGCAGGAGGGGGCAACCTCTTCCAGACCCCATAACTTCAGACCCCTGACCCAATCTTCATTAAACTCGGGGGTTCTTGCAAGGAGAGTCCCTGCAAGCTACCTTGCAAGTGTGGGGGGCTCTATCTTAAACAATGCCCCCTGGGCTGAATTTTTTCAGGAAACCCGAAAATAAACCGAATTCCCATATTTACCGATATGGGAATTCAGCTTATTTCAGTTTCCCAAAATAAATTGGACCCAATAAACCTAAACCCGAACTTTGCCAAAAAGTGGTAACGTTTCACCTAGCTCAGGAGGTAGTGTTGCCTGTATTTTCCATCCCCCACTACCAAAGCTGAAAAGGTCCTTCACTCCCTGGATGTTAAGAGGACCTTGTTATATTACATTCACATAACCAAACAGTTCAGGGTTGATAAGACTTTATTCATTTGTTATTTGGGCCCAAGAAAAAGTAGAGTGCATCCCCACAGTCCCTTTCCAGATGGATCATGACTGTAGTCCAGTCATGTTACGAAGCTGTGGGAAAACCCTGCCCATTGGACGTCCGCACCCATTCCACCAGGACACAAAGCTCTTGGGCTGATTTTCATCATAGGGTGCCACTTGTCGACATCTGTAAGGCAGCAACTTGGTCAGCTGAAGACACATTTGTGAAACATTATGCACTGGAGCTGCAATCAAGAAAAGATGTAGAAGTTGTAAAAGCAGTACTCCAGTTGTTGTTCCAGTGAGAGCATCACCTCATCTCCTTCTGTTGAAAAGCTTACTAAAATTCCAGTGTGGTGCTGCACTGAAGACAGAAGATGAAAAACGGGTTGTACTTACCTGTAACTGTTGTTCATTGACATCTTCTATGCTGCAGACACACATTCTCTCCCTCCTGCCCTGCTGTGAGCACTCTTGTCTGGTCTTATTATGTTTTATGGCGATTGAGTTCATGGTGATCAGGCAGGAACGGAGGGTTGGGGATGTCACTCCACCAGAGCACATGATGCTTTGGGCGGAAAAACTGTTGTGCCCGCTCTGGACAGGAGGGGCATCCCCTCAGCTCCTTGGGAAGCTACAAACTTCTATTCCGTGGCCAGATTGTGCATGCGCAGTCCCAATGTGTGTCTGCACAGAAAACATTGATAAACAACAATTAACAGGATTAGGAATAAATTACGTTAGTGTTTGGAGTTACGAGAAGCATCCCATTCCACCTGCTAGCAGGGTATCGGCCCCATGCTAAACACATTTACTAACTACTCTCAGTGAAGCTTACTTCCAGGACTGAAGAAAGAATCTGCCATTGTATGTTGTACAGATCCACCCTCTCCTGGTCTGATGCCTACAACAATGAATTTGACAAAGGGGGTTGTGGCTTGTTAGCTGTTAACCACAATAAAAGAAACATCTATGTACAGAGGCGGTGTACCCAGAATACCAGCTGCTTGGGCCAAATCATGGGTAATGGCCAGCCTATCAAGTTGACTTTCCAGAGGCATTGCCAATTGACCTTGCTGAGAATAGCAAAGATGCTCTTGTAGCCTCTGTTGCCCCTCCCTCCCCCCTGTGGCTGTCCGGACAGCCCTGTGGGACCTGGGTGGTGGAGGGATGCTCCTAACAGCCCAGCTGGAGGAAATAGGCTGGGCTGGAAGGGGTGCGCTGGTGGTGGAGGAGCAGGGTTCATTCAGGCCTCCGGGAGCTTCAAAACTGAGCAGCAAAGCAGTAGCATGGCTGGGAGCAGTGGCAGCTGCAAGAGGTTCCCACGGGGCTCTGCAGCTCCTAGCCTCCTCCCCACCTCTGGACAGCAGCAAATTTCAGGTGGGTGGGAGGAGCCGTAGGAGGAGGTGGAGAAAGGAGCCTCCCCTCTGGGCTACCTACCCCCACACACACACAACATTCCCACTGGCTCAATGTGGCTTCCAATGCAAGTTCAGGGTGCGATGCCAGTACCTGCTGTGCAGGCCGGGGCCAACAGTGAAAGCCAGGAGTCATGCTGGGATTGGCAAAACAGGCCAGGCCAGGCCAGGCACAGTTCCCTAGTTTCCCTGTGGTAGTGGGGCTCCCTCAATCCTGCCCAACCTCGGCTTCTCTGCCTGAACAGTGGGAGAAAAGGAGAAGGAGAAGCTGGGTTTGGGTGGGATCCATGAAGCACCACCCCTGAGGCAAAGAAGCAGTTGGATGGGCTTGGGGGAATCCCCCCCCCCCCGCGATTCTTGCAGTTCCCCTTGTGTCTATCGTGCTATGCTATATACATGGCTCCAAATCATCTAGCATCATCAAATGCAGCCTCTCTGCTTCATGGCATGTTTTTTACCAGCAAATATCCACCTTCATCGCGATCTAACAGACCATACTCCTGTATTTCTCCAGCTGTAATGGTTAGTCTCTGGGAACATCTTAAACCATGCTGCTGCTTCTACTTCATTACAAATTATGAAGCTGTACTGCATTGCTGTTAGCTAAATGGCTAAAAGATTAGTATCATTTCTTTTGTGCACCTCTTTTTTCTGAGGCAGATAACAGTGTGTGCTGGGGGAAGAGAGGATTGTAAGGATTGGGGGGGGGCATGTATGTTGCCCTTAGTTCCTTGGAAGAAAGGTGAGATAACAATTCATTCATTCATATTTGCCACATAGGTATTCTAAAGCATGCAGATGTTGAACAGATTGAGTAAAACAAAAAAATCTACACATTTAAAATTGGCTCTGGTGTCTTGAATGCTGTGAGTTATCTTCTCTGAAATAAAGTCTTCTGGTAGACAGTGTTTGTGAGGGAGGCCCTCACAATGCACATAAATCAAGCAGTAGCTGAAATCCTCCCAACATACCCCCGGCCCTAGTTTTTATCTCATTTCACTTTCACTAAGAAATTCTGTTTCCCAAATAAAAGATTTCTCCTGTGTTTCTACCACAGTACCACAATACCTAGGTGTTTTTTTTTTCTGAAGAAGTGAGCTGTGGCTCACGAAAACTCATACCCTACCAGAAAATATTTTTGTTAGTCTTTAAGGTGCTACTGGACTCTTGCCCTTTTTTTCTCCCTGTGGTGGTCCTCACCAGCACTGAGTACCAGCAGCTTTGGTGGGGTGGGGGTTCTTTCAAGTCATGATGGGGAAACTGGTAAAAATCAGTACAACCTCGCATATGAGTCCAGGCACCTTTTTCACACACACACACACACACACACACACACACACACACACACACACACACACACAAAACAAACACAAAAGCACTGACTATACCTATGTTTCTAGGACACGTATATTGCTCACTACACAGCTTCATTAAACCAGAGTCATGAACTCCTGATTTCTCTTGTTGCTGAAGTGGTTATATGATTGGGTAGAAAATCTGTCTGTTCTTTATCCTAATGGGAAACATACACATAAGCAGGACAGTGGGTGAAAACACTGTCCATTAAAATGTAGCTAGCTAGCTGAGTATGTTAGTTAATCTGATCTACAGAGCTCTGCAAAATGAATTTTTATGATTTCCCTCCAGCTTAACATTGTAGCATTAATATTTCATTACCTTGAATTCACTATGATTTTAGTCCTGTTACTGTCTTGCCCAATTTATTGCTTGAGAAAGTTATTTTTAATCTCTTGCTGGAACCAAAAATGCACCCTTAGGAAAACCCTCCCGTTTGGAACTGACTTCCTAAATTTCTGACTAAAGCCCATGTGGAAATGGATCCTACAGCACTATTTATTGGAACAAAATTATGCAGTGGTTTTCAATTGCAGTTACATAGCCTTGACTCAAGCTACAAATTATAAGAGATGATATCACCAGGAGTTGGGAAATTTTGCCATGGGGATGCTGATCCCTATGGTGAATATAATGTGAAGACCTACTGTAAATGGGCCTGCCTGCAGCAATTTTCTGAAAACTTTACCCTGAAATTATTTATTTACATTATTTATAGCCTACCTTGGAGATGTGGAATGGTATAGTATAGCCCGATCTTATCAGATCTTGGAAGCTAAGCAGGGTGGCTAAACTAACAAGGAAGACATTGCTTAATCACTTGCCTTGAAAACCCTATTGGATCACCAAAGGCAGTGTCACAACAGGGGGGCTTAGGTGGTCACTTGCCGACCAATGAGAGCTGCTGGAGGTCCCACTCACAGTGGTCGCTTCTTGCTAGTAGGGGGAGTCTGGAGGAATCAGCTGAAGGCGGGGGAGGGGTCGCCTCCTTCCCCACTACTACTCCCTATCTTCCTTCTGCCTCCCCTCTCCCCAGATTTCCCCAAGCAGTCTGTGATCTGCAAACAGCATTTGCTCCTGCATACTTGAAAGAATTTGGTGTATTTGGTGTTATGAATCCCTGTTACGAAGCTGAAACAAAGTGCAAGTATTAATGGGACTTATTAAACAATGCAGAAATTACATAATAGGATAATAATAAAAAAAGAAAGGACAGGATTACACGTTCAGTACAATGGGAGAGGCATGAAGATCCATTCAATATAATGGGAGCCAGGAATGACACTTGACTTGCATGGGTTCCACTGATGAAGTTCTCTGGGCCCAGATAGACTGCTCTGGGACTGGAATAATGGCCTGCATAGTGTAATGACTGTCCCCAGGAGTAGCAGAAGTACTCTGGGACTGGAATGACAGCCGCCAGAGTGGAATGACGGCCCCTGGGAGTAGCAGATATTACAGTTTGTGGTTACAGGTACAGAGCACTGAGTTCAGTCACAGGGGCAGTCTTTCCACCCTTGGACCTGTCATTCAAATCCCAGAACACTTCTGCTATTCCCAGGGGCCGTCACTCCACTCAGGGACCTGGCATGTTCAGTCTGTCCTGGTAAAGACCAGGAATTCAGATACCTCTGCCTATACCTTTCATAGTGAAAAGTTGACTCAGAGCTGAGATGACTCGTGCTACCTGGTAAAACTCCAAGATTTGTACACAAAAAACACTGAGATTTTCTGAAAAACGTATTCCTGATATTACCAAAACCTGAGATTACATTCTGAGGTAATTTTGAATTGCAGATCTATTATGAAATCCTGAGGAAATTATTTTTTAAAATAAAATACAAAATCTAGCCACAACTTTTAGTTCTAATAAGTAGGACATTTTCTATTGCTTCTGTTTAATTCTATTTAATGAACAGCATAGGTTATGAGATCCTAACTTTTACATTCTGTGTGAAGAAAACACTATGCAATCACATTTTCCATTTTGTAACAAAACACTGTCCAGTAATTACCAGCCTCTGCACTGGTTTTCCATATTGGAACTGAAAAGTGATTAGTGAAAATCACTTGATGATAGTGTTAGATATGGAACTTTGAGGCTAGGTTTTTAAATTTCCAACACCTGGCCTTAATCTAGGCTCACTGTGTAATCTTGACCAAGTCACTATAGCTTTTTCTCACCTGCCTCTCAGGATTTTTTTGAGTTATTTGTTTATTTACTTCATTTGTACCCTGTCTTTCTTCCCAACAAGGACACAAAATGAGAAGGGGGGCAGTTATAGTCTCTTACCCAAGGCCTACAAAAACCTGGAACCAACAGCATAAATCAGCTGCTACTTGATAGTACACCCATATGCACATAGCCTACCTTTCTCACTGAGGCTCAAGATGCATCATACAGTGTAAGTCAAATCAGTCACTAGGAAGGGACTTCCAATAAAAGTGTAATAGGATTTGGATATGAAAATTAAAATCAAGCAAAACAAAACACCCTGGTATAAAACTGAAACATGCACGGGAATTTTTATGCACAGGAATTTTACCTTGGGTTCAACGCTCTCTTGACACACTTTTCAACTCTGAATTCTGAAAACCATATGCATGGGTGCTTTTTGCCAAGAAGATATTCCGGGAGTACTTTTATACTGCAGAATCACCAGAGAAAATGTGGAGAGTCTGTGTCCCTGCCCCCTGATAACTCTGCCTTGTTATTGGATGTAGTGTTTATTTTTTTAAATATGCCACCACCACCCAGCTCCCATCAGCCCCAGAGCGAGTGGCAATTTTATGGCCAAAACAAAGAGTCTGGACAAACATCGCCCCCCACCATTAAAAAAAACAGATCATTTTTGTCAGTCAGGTTCACAACCATCCTTGTCCCCGTGTGCTCCTCAAGTGTTTCACAGCTGTGAAGGCAGGCTGGGGGTGGTGGCGGCAAGAAATCCAGCATCCCCCAAACTCAGAGCCATCCCCACTCTAGCCACACAGGAGAAGGAAGATCCTTGCCGCTGCAGGCCGCTGTGCCCTCTCTCCCCTGCCCCGGTTGAGGAGAGAGGAGAAAAAAATATGCAGGGCTTTCAACAGGGGAGAGGCTGCCTCGGGTCAGGAAAGCTTTGGAGCCTGCCCCACACCACCCCAGAGCCCAATGGGTATCCCTTCCATGAGCTGGTAGGACTTGGGGGAGGGATCAGCGGGAAATCTTTTTCTTACAGCGGCAGGCAAAGTGTCCACCAGGAAAAGATTTCCTGCCGATTCTCCCCCTTGGGGTAGGGGAGACAGTGCGCAGCAGCCTGCAGAGGCAAGGATCTTCCTTCTCCCGTGCAGCCGGAGCCCACCCACCACCACCAGGAAAAGATTTCCCTCTGATTTCCCCACACACACACACACACACACACAAGCAGTGTAGGAGGCAATAGCTGTGGCTTCCTGTTCAATTGCCTCCTCCTGCTGCTTCTATCCCCGGCTTGTGCTGCCCACCTTGGGGGTGGGGGTGGGGACTGAAATCTGAAGTTAATCCTATGCACACAAATGGCATCAATTTGACCCAATCTGACTTTAAAATCGGGTCAAAACAGCATCAAGAAAACACAGGGAAGTAGTGGGGTGGGAGTGAGTTGAACCCTGAAGGATGGAAAAATCATGCATATCCCCAAAGGAGAAGCGAGTCAGACAAGAGGAGATCATGAGTCAAAGTATCCATGCATAAATGGCCAAAGTGCAAGTATTAACATGACATATTCTGTGATGAACAACAGGAGAAAGCGCTTGTGTTACCTGACCTTTAAAGGTTCAGATTAGAGCGTCATATATACCATTCTGAAATTACAGTTTTTTTTAAAGGCTCAGTCTGGGCATTACTTTTAGTTGTCATACATACATATAACGTAAAATTGGAGGATGAGGAATTGTTGCCTTATTCCACCCCAAGCATGATCTTTGCCAGCGTGGTGATGTAGTAAAGGGTAACATTTATTAGGGGAAATAAGTGTTAACCCTAATATAATTGCAGCAAGCACTGATAATATAATATAATTGCAGCAAGCCAGCTTGCTGGAAGCCTCTTGCTGGGGTGACACTAGAGTACAGTGATGCTGAAAGTGCCAGGGATAACCAGCTGAGATGGAATCCAGTCCAGGTACATCAAAATGAGTTACACTGAATGTAGATAAGCACCCGAGCGCCGAGTTGGTAGAATACTAAAAATCATCAATCAATGTTATATATTTTAAAAGTTAAAAATCACAATTAAACTACAAATAGGGAAATCTTTGAATTGGGCTGGAGGAACAAGATTAGCCCTCATATCACACTTCAGTTGCTCATATTGTGTGACCAAAAGGTGGCTTAGGCTGCAATCCTGAAGGGGAGGCAAAGCTCCTTAGGAGCCTGGGATAAGCGGTACTTATGCCATCCCAGGAGCAAATTCGCCAGTATCGGGAAGCTGTGGAGCTGCGCTGGCCCCTGCTGCCAGTACAGCCATGCCAGCAGGGAATTCCCAGAAGGGAAAGCCCACACCGGTGTGTGTGGGGCAATCCCAGGGCATTCCTGGGAGAGGAGCTGCCTTTAGGCAGCTTCCTAACTCCTTTCGCTCCAGGAATGCCACCTCATGCTGCAGCATTGCTATGGCACCTTTTTTTGGGAGGCATAGCTTCGCTGTTTTCAATGGGGGCATTTTCCTTCTTTTATATTTTAAATTCCTTTTGTTTTATTTTCAGTGGCTGAGAAGCCTCTGTGGAGGCGGCATGGCTGCGCTGCTCCCAGCTACTGCCTAACTGCCCCCCCTTCAGGAATGGGCTGTTAATCATTAAGGTTTATTATCCATGTTAAATAATCTTAAAAATATGCCTCTGACACAATCATCTGGGAAAAACAGGACAAAGAATTAGATAGCTGGTTAGTAAAGCATCATCTGTGACTTTTAGGATTTATTAGTTTACTTTTTTTTTTAAAGCACCCTAATGCACCTAATCCATTTTGTTAATAACAAGTTCCTGAAAAATGCTGCCTTGTGTCTCTGGAGAACATACACAGTAGAGATTTTTTTCTATATTGGGAAACAGGGAGAGTGAATGGATTGCAAATCCTTGTGCTGTTTATTGTTCTGCCAATATGTATCACAGCAATATTAAAATATATGCAGGCACACTTATGGATTTTATTTATGTTCAAAGGAGTCAGCTTCCTGCACTCACTCAGACTCGATATTCTCATTTTACCATTGGGCCTGTTGAAAATCTCTTGAGAATTAAAATTCTCATTAAGTTCACTGGAAAGCAGAATTTAATCAAATGTATTCTAAAGCTTACTGTTAAAAAAAATATGCAACTATAAACTGAATTTCTGTTACTGGCTGGCACAGCTCTTTGGTAGCAGGTAAAATCATTTTTATTTATTATGCCATGAATGCAAAATAGATAAAATTAAATCCTACATCATCAGTGGCTCCAATCTCAAAGCATTACTTAGCAATGAATTTTTTCTGCAGTAACCACAAAAATACCATCATGTGTCATCTTTCCCAGTTTTAAGGAACATCCTAATCTGAAATTGAAAGATAAATATTGCAGTTATGAGTCTTTCTGTCATGACTCAAATAATTTTACAATTGCTGAGATGTATTCTTCTAACAATGGTAAAATGGGTCTAATGCAGGATAAAATGGCAGTTTTAGTCTTAGTAATTTGATAGCAGCTTGTAATTTTCATGTACTTGTTACATTTCTTAGAACAGCAAGGATTACAAGAGAGAACACTTTTCTATAAGGAAAAATTCCCATTTTGCTGCTTTTCTTTACACATAAGATACTTTAGCTTTGAGAACACGGAAGGGGGGGTTGGTCAGGTTTTAATGCTATAAATATAACATTGGGCCATTTGATACTGAAGCAGATTGTATGACATTGTATGACGTTGGTAGGAGCATCCTGGCAAGTTTTTAACTACCCTGAGCTGGGATTTTTATTTCAGGTTTCTGGTTGTTTTTTTAACTCAGCCTTAGTCCTATTTTAAATAAGTAAACTAGTATATGTAAAGGAGTATTGGAGAAGAAGAAGAGGAGTTGGTTTTTATATGCCGACTTTCACTGCTACTTAAGGAAGAATCAAACTGGCTTACAATCACCTTTCCTTCCCCTCCCCACAACTGACACCTTGTGAGGTAGGTGGGGCTGAGAGAGCTCTAAGAGCTGTGACTAGCCCAAGGTCACCCAGTTGGCTTCGTGTGGAGGAGTGGGGAAACCAACCCAGTTCACCAGATTAGCGTCCGCTACTCATGTGGAAGAGTGGGGAATCAGACCTGGTTCTCCAGATAAGAGTCCACCGCTCCAAACCACCGCTCTTAACCACTACTATGAAGTTGAGAACAACAACTTCATTCTCGGCTAAACTCTGATTAACAGTGCTTGCTGTACTCATTTTGCACACACACCCACTCTTTCCTCAAAATTCTGTAGCATAAATGCTACCAAGGTTTCCACTTTCCCCCCCTCACGGAGACAATGCAACTGTTGCAGCTCCAGGAAAAAGCAGAAATTCCATGTGCATAGCTTTCCCTCCATGGTGACTGGAAAAAGCTGCACCAGTTAAATTTCTGTTTATCATAAGGTCTATAGACCCTGAGGAGGAAAAAAAAATGTGGCAAACCTTGCTGCTACACACTAGGACTACATCCTGGTTGTACTAGAATTTTACTCTTATCAGTTTATATCCTGTCCTATAATGGATGAAATCCTGTCAGAATTCCTGTTCAAAGCTAGGCCTACATGTATCGCAGAATGAATGGTAGAGTGTAGAGGTGGAAGAATGAATTGCACCATTTCACACTTCAGGAGCATATCACTCCGTGGTAGAGCCAGCATAGTGTAATGGTTAAAGTGTTTCACTAGGATCTGGGAGACCCAGTTTTCACAAACCGTCTCCCTCAGCCCCCTTGCTGCTGCCACCTCCCCAGTTCAAGCAGACCAAGGTATGGCTCGTGTTCTCTTGAAACTCCAAGCTATTGGAAAACTCTTCCCCTTAGCCCTTTGGTGCCCAATCCTTCAGTAGAAATGTCTTGTCACTACCAAGAGGTCTTTTCCTTCTACCTCTCTGAGTCCATCCAAGCAGTGCCAGGATCAGCAGTGGGCGGGGTGGGGCACATGCCAAGGCCTACCCCTGCTGTGAAATAATTGTGTGTTTTTTCCCCCTCATATTGCAAACTTCACACCACAGTAAAGTGGGGAATGGCAACTTTGTTACTGTACGGCAATGGCTGCTAAGCTCTCATCGAGGGGCCAAGAATCAATTTGCTCATGCTATTCCCACATATTCCCCCTCTCTTTGTTAATAGCAAATAAGTGGGCATCAAGGAGATTTTTTTTTTAATTTCTGCATGTCACAGATATAACAGGAAAGCCTTGCGAGCCTTGTGTTGGACAGGGTGACGGAAAGGTATGGATTGTTGTTATCTAATATTTGTGGTCAAATGCTGTGAGAATAGGGCCAACAAAGGACAAGCCATTGTCCTAGCTCTCTTTGTACCTTGCTTTCCTCACAACTGGAATCATGTGTTGGTACAAGCTGCAGACAGTTCTGGCAAGGCAGAGGAATGTTTTCTAATATTCCATTGCATTTATTCATTTTTAATGGAGCAACAAAATGCTGGGAAGTGACCTTACAGCATTTGCCAAAACTGACCTTGCAAGTTCTGTCTCTGGCATCTTGTGTTAGAGTAGATGCTGTCAAATTGGTTTTGCTGCGATAACTGCAACTAATTGATGCATTAGCGCTGCATTCTCATGGTACATATCTTGTATACCACACAGATACAAACAAGCAAAATATGTGCTTAGCCATCTTTGTACCCAATCAGGACCCTCAGGGCAACAAACAGTTAAAAATATAATAAACAATTTTTACACATGTATAAAATCAAGTATTAAAGATGTAGATTTTGGTAATTTTGGAGGGTTGAATTAGCATGAAAGATGTAATTCTTCGTTAAAGAAACTGAGTGATGCATTTCTCAATATTAAAAATAAGATTTTTTTTCTTGTATTAGCTTTGATCCTGTGTTGAGTGATAAAATTAACTTACCTTTCTCTGTATCTGATGGTTCCAAATAAAAATCTTTATTATGTTGGGATTATTCAGCTGCTTTAGCGTTTTAGAGGGATAAGGATTGGCAATGACAGTGGAGAATTTTTTTCTGCAGAACCTTAGACCAAGACTCCTCTAGAACATAACTGTTATTGCTTTTTCACAAACAATGTCAGTTTTATTGAACAGTGCTCCAAATAAAATTGTGGAAGGCATATTTTCTTCTCTGATTTTAATACAAAGTAAGACAAATCACTAAGAAAGCAACATTTTGTACGATCTCTTTATCAGAGTAAGCAAATTGAAATGGAAAAGGGGTGGCTGAAGAAGAAAATGCAGAGCCAAAGGGGAGGGGCCAAGTGGAAGGGATGTGGCTAGGACACAAGGGGCTGTCCAAAAGGGGTACGGGGCCACAGTTATATTTTATCACACAGGGCCCTCACAAACCTGGAACCAGCCCTGCCTCCAGGTGCTCTTGGACACCCAGAGGACTAGTGCCTAAGGGAGGGCTGAGGCAAGCAGCTGTTCAGCTTAGTTTCCTTCCCCCCTTTCCCCTTTGTCTAGTGTTCTTCTGTTCAGTGTGCACTGGCTAGCTTCTGGTTATGTGATAGGAGCATCCATGCATGAGTGAAATTCTTTTAAAGAAGTCAAGTCACATATCTGTTCAATTAAAGAAAAGGGGATCTTTAATAACTAATCATAAATCCTACTAAACACAAATAACTGGGAATAGTCAAAAGACTGTTATTAGAGTCAGAACACTAAGCAAAAATAATTGAAAGGAGTATTGCTAAGTAAGCCTATACTTACAGAGATACTTTACTTTTCCCTCCTGGAAAAGTAGACACAAGGAGACAAAGACTTTTGAACAAAAAGCTTTCCCTTCTTGCCTACAAGAGCAAAACCATGCTGGCAGCCTTTAAACCTTTTCTCCTAGCTGGGGACTGTTTTATAAGGACTCTTTGGGTCAGGGTAAAGTTCCCTGCCAAGTCCAGTACTGGCCAATCACCCAGAATTATGGGCAACTGATTTTAGGGCTCCTGGACTGAGATACGAAAACAATCCATCTTGGTCTTTGACAGCAAGACCCTAAGATGAAAGTTGAACCTTCTCTGCCATCAAGCTCACAGGGTGACCTCGGGATAGTAAGCCTAACCTACCTTATAGGGTTGTTGTGAGGATGAAATGGAGGGCAGAATGATGTACACCATCCTGAGCTCCTTGGAGAATAAATGATGTACTGAAAATATACTAAACAAACATCTGTTTTGCATACAGAAGATCCCAGATTCAATCCCTGGATCTCCAGGTCAAAGGATCAGGAATCAAGTAATGTGACAGACCTCTGTCTGAGAGGAGCTGCAGCCAACACTGGGGAGCTGCAGCCAATCAGAGAAGACAGTACTGGCCATGATCGACCAATAGTCTGACTAAGTATAAGACATACATATATGTTTCTTTTGAGACATAAATATCACCTCTCAATTAAAAAAAAAAAAAGCCTGCCGGAAAGAAGGGTTCTAGCAATGCATTTTGTCTGCTGGGCTGGCTTTCTTTTCTCCAAAAATTTTTCTGGACATCAGCATTAAAAATGTGGACTGTTGCCTGCAGCCTGAAGTCTGACTCAGAATTCTACTACTCATTCTGCTGCAAGTGTAGACCAGACTTCATATGTGCAAATTCATTCCAGACCTGAGTATCCTGGCCTTCCCATTTCTGTCTATAAATATATATTTTTAAATAAATATTTATTTGGATGCCTATGCCAATCAAAAATAAATCTAGTTGGATTTTCTCCAAACCTCCTTAAATAGCCTTTACTGTAATCAAAGTTCTAATTTTTGTTAATATCTTCTGGAACTTGGGTTTGATAGTGAAGTATTCATCATCATAATTTAGTAGTAAATACTTTTAAAAAAGTTTCCCCCATTTGCTCATTCATAGCATGAATTTCCATACATTTACCATTTTTGACCAAGTGACGTATTGCTTTATTGTTTATGATGTCATTTCCTTAAAAGATTGAATAATAATTGAAGTTATGTTTTGCTTCTTATGGCTGAAGAAGACAGCTGAAGGAATTAATTTTATCTGGAGACCAGGCTTGTAATAGATTATTCAAATGTGCAACCACATACAGCATAGTCCTCTCACCAAGCTGTTCAAACTCAGAATGCACATCAGAAATCACTCAGTTGATTGCTCCGCAGGAAGCTTAACTTTGAAACCTTCTCCAATCTTGCTAATCATTTGAGGGAAGCTGGATGCATTGTGTATACCCAATGCTTCTGCAAGAATCCAGAGCAACCAAAATTAGGGCTCAAGGAATACATTTTTTAGATGATATGCGGCCTGTACATTTCCATCCTTAGATTGGATCATTGGCCCAACTCATGACTGGATATTCTTTAAATGCCCTTAAAATATGACCTGGGAGCTTAAAGAAGTGAAGATGCCATAATAAAAGTGACCTAATTTACTCTTAGGAGCCCCGTGGCACAGAGCAGTAAGCTGCAGTCCTGCAGTCCAAGCTCTGCTCATGACCTGAGTTCGAACCTGACAGAAGGTGGTTTCAGGTAGCCGGCTCAAGGTTGATTCAGCCTTCCATCCTTCCGAGGTCGGTAAAATGAGTACCCAGCTTGCTGGTGGTAAAGGGAAGATGACTGGGGAAGGCACTGGCAAACCACTGCATAAAGTCTGCCTAGTAAATGTCGGGATGTGACATCACCCTATGGGTCAGGAATGGGCTTAGGAAGAGGGAAAGGGCTTGCACCGGCGCAAATGCCACTTGCGCCATCTAAACTGGCACTGGTGCCACCAGAAGAGGAGTTAGGCTGGTGCGATGGGGCAGCGGCTCACACTGTCATCGGAGTGTCAGCACAACCTCAGTGCCAGAATGGCACTGGACCCCCCACTGTCATCAAAAGGGGTGTCCCCAGGGGCGTTCCCAGTTGTAGTCCCATTCCTAAGGGCTTTTGGCCAAGGAATGTCCACTTTTTGTGCCATGAAG
This sequence comes from Euleptes europaea, assembly GCF_029931775.1. Classification (NCBI taxonomy): domain Eukaryota; kingdom Metazoa; phylum Chordata; class Lepidosauria; order Squamata; family Sphaerodactylidae; genus Euleptes; species Euleptes europaea. The sequence goes on along the minus strand of NC_079313.1, from coordinate 72,258,344 downwards.
TTACTCCAGGTATTTACTTGGCGCAGCCCATTGAGCCCCATGTAATCGCCTCCCCGAGGGGAAAGCTTGCCTCGGTGTTGCCCCTCCCACTGTTCTCTGGAGTCTCTGGAATCCGACCGTCCAATGGGGGCGCCCTGGAATGGCTGCGCCCCCATGGAGGTGGCCCCTGGCTTGACAGGTAGTCCCTCATAAACACCACTTCGTTCAAGCCTCATTTCTGACAGGTAAGGCTCTCATGGCTCAAGATGCTGTTGTAGAACTCTCTGAGGTGCGGATGTAGAGCTTTCATGCCTCTCCACCCCTGGTGGGGCATTCGTACAGAAGACAACCCCTTGCAGGGAGGGGTTCCACAGCCCATGCCTAAGTCCACCTGTGGGACTTAGCATCAGGGTAAGGTCACTCATGCTGCTGGCAAGAGATTTTGCTGTTCCCCCTCCCAACTCTCCTCTCAGTTTGAAAGGATGCACAGCCAGGAGAGTGAGGTTCACACAGCATGTGGCTGAGCTCTCCCAGCCAGATTCTCTTCCAGGTTCGACAAAGGTGCCATCCTGGAATCGAGGGTCCTGGGGTCAATGTCGAGGGTAAGATGACGGCCTCGTCTGACCCTCTGTCAGATTTCATGCCCCCCCACCTGGGCTGGGTCAGTGCCCTGTGGAAGCTGAGGTTGCCCCCAGAATGTTGATGCACTCTCCACCAGTCACTCGTTCCTGCACGTCATCCAGTCCTGTGTATCCCCAGAATTCGCCCACGGAGCTTGTTGGGGAGACAACGGCAGCCCTGAGAGCCCCAAAGTTTGGTGGAGGTGGTCAAGACTGAAGTGGGCCTTCAGGAGATCATGAGTCTGGGTCCACAACCTGAGCTTCAGCTCTCATTGCAGGTTGACAGTCTTGCTGTGAAGGTGGCTCTGCGCCACCGTGTTTCCCTTGCCCCACCAGTTGTGCCGGGACAGACTCCACTTTCCAGATGCAGCTGGAATGCTCCATAGGCCTGAGAATCTGGTGCCTATGCCACCACTGGCATGGGTACCAGTTCCAAGGGTCCACTGGTGCACCACCACCCCACGTCGTAGACAATCACGCTGTTGACATGGCAAGGCCCACAGTCTCTGGGGACCCACCAATACAACCTTGTGCCCTGGCCCATCTCGTGGCTTCTGGAGAGGTGGCCTGCCGGCATGGCCATCATCAACCGATCACCGGCCAGTTCATCCTGGCCGCCCCAGCCAGCACAATGAAGCGCTGAGGATTCTCAAGGGGTTTGGCTGTCATCCAAGTTGGATGTCCCATGCTGTTGCAGATGGGATCCCCAGAGTCGGCACGGGCACAGGAACAGAGTGGTCCTGAGTTCCCTGGGAATTTTATTTTCTCCTGAGTCTGCCAGGGACAGGGAGGTGTCACCCCAAGTTACCTCAAGCTCCTCCAGAGAGACCACCAAGGAGGTGTCCACCCCCCCATGAGAAGAGCCAAGAGCCAGCCCCTCCCGCCCTGGGGATGCTGGGCAGGGGGCCTCAGGCACGGGGTCCCAGACCAGCTCAGCCCATCCCACCAATCAAGAGGGAGTGATTGGAGGCCCACCATGAGTGGTGAGAAACAACCGAGTGGGTCAATCAGTGGATGGAGACTTTGGCCGCTGATGTGGCTGCCTCCAGGAGCCACCTGGTCATGATGCTTGGACTGACCCAGAACACTGTTAAGGGGCAGGCGTAGGTGCTGGGAGGCCCTGGATTTCCTAACACGCACGATGGTTCCATGGCCCCCCCAGGGGGCGGCCCTCCTGGTGATGATTCTGATGCTAACCCCCACCCATGCCCCACAAGCCTGCTGTTGCCCACAAGCTTTGGGGGATGGCGGCCAGCGAGTCAGGGGCACATAGTGGCTTGGTGCAAGCAGGCCAGGGAGACTGCCACCCCACCTGCTGAGATCACCCCCAGGCAGCCTCGTTGCCAGCACCAGTGAAATTCCCATCTGGAGCCCACTGCCACATCCTCCACTGGCCTCCAACAGGTCGCTCCCTGCCTTCCCGCGAAACTCTCTGGAGCAGAGGTGGGGCAAATGATAGTCTGGCCATGCCCAAAACTTTCACATTAACCCACGCTCCTCCCCACCTCACAATTGGCCTGCCCCCGCATGTCTGCCTCCCCGCTGCATGCTGCGTGTGTGCTGGAGCCAGGTGCTGGTAACCCCAGGGGCAGAGAGAAACACACTGGGTGGGGCGTGCGGTGGCCACCCCCCGCAGAAAGAAAGAGAGGGAGAGCAGTGGCCGGTACAACCTGAGGGGTGGTGGTGCAAGTACCAGCCAAGCTGCTGGCAGGTAGCTCCGCCCGTGCTGTGGCACGGCAGCACTCTTTCTCCCCCTGCCTATGCTTCCCATGCCCATGCTGTTGCCCTCCCTCTCCACATGCTTGGGACAAGTGCCCTCCCAACCCCCCCCCCCCAAGATCTGGCCTTGAGAAAAGGCTGTCATCATCTTAATATCTAGAGAACGTTATTTATGTCCCACGTTTTTGGTCCCTTGATATTAATTTACAACCAGATCACTAGATTTGATGCACCAGATACCAGGAATATGTTGCTGACATAATAGTGAGTAATTTTACCATTTCTTTTTCTTTCTTTTTCAATCAAAGCTGTCTGGGTGTAAAGCACTGGAGAGGAGCCTAAACAGAAGAATATCATGCCATCATTATAGAGGGGGCAAAACAAATATACAGGAGTTCTCACATAAAATTCTCTGTCACATTCATTCATTATTTTTATTGTAATAAATTATATTTTGTGTAATTCAGTGAAGGTTGCTTTCAAGTAATCTGTTCAGAATTGCATGCATATGCACATATGTGTGTGCAACATTATGGAACAGAACATTGCTGTAAAGTAGATAACACACATAAAATTAATATAACATGGAATTATATAACTATATGGATAAAGAGTGCTAATACTCTGACAGAATCTCCTTTAGTGGAATCTTGTTTATACCATTGTCTTCAGACTTACTGTGGGCTTGTTTACCAAGTTCCTCTTAAGCGAGCTGAAGTGCACTAAATCTGATGTGTGTGGGGGTGTGTGTGCTGTGATTTTCAAAGACTCCCCCTTCCCGTTGTAGCCCCCACATACTGAACCCTAACCTATTCCTGAAGGTTCTCTGATGCCCAGGAGCCACGTTTCAGATGGTGGAGAGAACTCTAGCAAGAAGGGGATGGCAAGAAAGATCCATTCCATCAGCATCCTTTGGCTGCAGACTTTTGTTTTGTCAAACCTGTTTGTTTCATGTCAGTTATCATTATGCTACTCCATACAGTATAATCCCACAATCTCCATTTCCACTGTCCCCTCCCCACCCCCTTTTTAAAGGATTGTTAAGTGTGTATAACCTTTAAAAAATCAGTTTGCTTTCAGAAGCCAAAGCAGATGAAACAATCTTAGGAAAGGAGCCTTGGCATCTTTAATGGTTGGTGATCTGATTAGGTTGAGAGAGTTTTTGTGCCTGCACAGTTTTTTGTGGGGTGGGGAGAAACCTGATTCAAATCTGTTCAGCAGGCATTCAAGCTTTGGTGATGAACAGACCCGGTCACTGGCTCACATCTGATCATCACAGCCAAACATTGTAACTTTCCCCATTGAATATATATGCCACAAAATTTGCATGCAATCTTTTGAAGGGCTTGCAGTGGCTATCAGAGGTCTTCAGTGGCCCCATTTGTCTTCTGTCTCATAGAGATTTTGGGGCAGACCCTTTTATTGGCTGACTTATTTAAAATAAGACTCAATAAAGCATGGAACCTCTGAAGACTGACGGCCTTAATTTAATCTCCTGCATTTTTCCATATATATTTAATATTACAAGATACATTTGGATTAAGCTGCACTGTATAGAAATTTCAGATTCCTCTTTCCCCATTTCAACTATTTTAATGCCATTGTAATGGTTAAATACGTTTTAACCTATGTATCAAATAGTATATATGTCAAAGGAAAACACCTCTGATGAGAACACACCTTAAGATAAAGGGAGTATGTTGAACACAAGATTGTATTCCTGTCCTTACACAAAAATTGTCATTCATGTACTGAATTTATTTTTAATTTAAAATGTAAAATAATGAGTCATTAAGTATCATGGAAAATAGTAACACATTGAGCAAAGAGGGGGGAAATTAGCCCTTTTCTGCAAGCTTTCTGGGAGTTTCTTCTTGTTATTATAACCATGCATTCTACAGGGTATTTGAATATTACAATTGGGAAACATGGCATTAAAACAATATGAAGTAATTTTATATATTAATATTTTATCCATCAAATAAGATACGTTTCTTAAACTTGTCAAACACCAAAATGCAAAATGCTGAAAAAATATTAAATGAAACCCCAGGTTATTAAAATGTATGGCTACTAATTATTGATCTGATGCTACTCTGTATAAAGTTGGTATGCTTGGCTGCACAGAAATATTTGAAGATCATTAATATACATGTGTTTATTTTGCTGAGCCTAAATTGGAAGTGGTAGATTATTCCTATTGTCTAACAAATTAGGAACTGTGACAGTTACTGCCATACAGGCCTGATGTACGATTTCTTTCACCATCTACTTATTAATTTCTGTCAAATTAAAACTAAAATACCATTGCAAATCTTGAAGAGCAATAATATGAAAATCAAATGCAAATAACTATTAGGAAAACTTAGTACTGCTGATTGCTTCAGGCAAATACAGAGACAGAAAGAGAGACGGGAGTAGTAAATACTATCTTTGTATAAGAAAACGAAGAGGGAAAACTCTTTTGGGACCTGCTGCCTGCTGAAACTTAAAACCCTGTCAAAACAGCAGTTACACCGTGAGAAAATTCTGAAATCTTTGTGCTCCCCCTCCGCCCCATTTTCCCTTTAAAACAAAAGCCTAAGTGAAATCCTGTTCACCGTAGAATTGAAAATGCATCACTTCACTTTGAGGAGAGATTAATAATTTCTGGTCTTGTTTTAGCTGAATTTCATGACCAAGATATCCTGTAATTTTACACCTCCTCGTGATGACCTTTCTACTGTACTTATTTCACCAAATATCACTGGCGACATTTTTTCCATTCCAGCAACCTTCAGGATACGTACATCTCAATATTACTTTGGAGATGCTATGCTATGGAGCCCTCTGTAAATAATTGATGACATACAGCTCATTCATTGTGAAATTCTGAAGAGTCTTAATACCGGCAGAGAACATTCATCTTTAATGCATTTTGTATAACTCAAAGTTAACCTTTAGAGAAAGTACATGCTTCTTTTCTATGAATCCCTAAATCAGCCTTTTCTAATCTAACACTGAGTAATCACATATATATCTCATAGCAATAGTTGAACTCACACTGTGAGTTTGACTTCCAAATATAACGTGTTACAACAAAATGTGTTTCTAGTGTAAGCTGTGAGAACCTGTTAAGTGGTTCCAAAAACATCTTTGTTAATGCTCTAAAAGTGAGTCTCTGCGAAACTAGCGTCTGTTTAATCTTTATTCTCTGGTCAATTTGATTTTGTTCAATGCAAGTTGTGGTTTATTTAGTAGGCTAGTACCCACACAGTATTTCACAATATATTTGAATTGACATTTGCACCCATCAAATGCAACTCATTCAGGAGACAGCATTTTCTGGTTCTGACTGTCGATCCTTGAATAAACAAGACAAAATGGCTGAACACGTGAATGGATGAAAAAAATGCAAAAGTTAAACAGTCAATATAATAATTCATATTCACAAAGCAATTGGCCAGAAATAAAAGTGACAGCAAAAAAGTAGCAAACAGCTCAATTAGTGGAGCATGAATATATATTTTGCCAACCAATGAAAATAATTTACCTTCTTTTCGAAATGGAACATACATGAGTGTTAGTAAAAGAGCTGGCTGATCTTCCCTGGATAGACAAGAAAGCAAAAAAAGGTTATCCCAAATTATTCAGTGTATAGTTCTTAAAAAGGCATTCTGCAGGTTTTGAACTATTAACATCATTCATGAACTGGGGAATGTTATTCTAAATCTAAAGTTAGTGCAAAGCTCGAAACATTTTGTAAGCATCAGTAGAAGACAGTGTACTCATGGAGAAGGGGAAAGAGCAGAGGCTGTAGGAAAGGAGATGACATACTAGTTCGTGTGTGTTTCAGATTCTGTTTCCCTTGCTAGAGACAAGCGACAAAATGAATTGGTGATGAGATTAAAAGAACCACAGAGAAACTGCAATCCATTGTTCAGAGATGTTTAGGTCCTCTGTATGAATTTGCTGCTGATAACCCAGAGGAATCTTCAAAGGCCTACTATGTTTTATTACCAAAAGATACTTGCTGCTGTGCCAAGCAATTTAAGATACAGGATCTCTTTTGCCTGTGCTATTCTTTTTGCTGACATATTCCCAAACATTTCAGAGGGACTGAGCACCATATTTTAATAGACCAGCCTCTTGTTCCTAGCTCCAGAAATTCTACTACCTTTTCTGTTTCACAGCTACATGCTCAATTCTTGGAAGCTCTTAAATGTACAACAATGACATGATTATTCCTCCACTTTCTTTGTGGCTACCCCAAGACATCCTTTACTTCTACAGGAACAATGAGGATTTTATTTTATAATGGTATATTTGCTTTAAAACGAAGGCCTCCAATTATAGAAATAAAAAATAACGGTACCTGGGTAGGAACTGGTAGTAGAGGGGCAGAACCAACACATACACTGTGTAAGTTTAAAAGACCTCTGCCATCGACCAGTACCAGCCATATTAGATACCATGCCACCTCAGATCAATAACGCAATTCACATCACTGCTGTGTTCCAAGCACTAAGCAAAAACTAAGCATATGAGCCCAGCTGAACACATGGAGCTCCCCTTATACTGAGTCAGACTATTGATCCATCAGGGTTGGTGTTTACAACTCTGACCAGAACTGGCTCTCCAGAACTGATCTAAGACTGAGTTCTTCCACTTCACCTACTACCTACTACTAACTGGAGACAGCGTTGCCAGGCAGGGACTGGCAACTAGCTGGGGGGCTTTCCAGTGGCAGGGGCACTCGCCGCTGACATAAGGACATTGTTGGTGATGTTCTGATGTCACTCCCTAAGACCCAGAAGTGACATCAATGCATCACCTGGCAACATGCTGATGTCACTTCCAGGCACACAGGGAGTGACATCAACGATGCTGGTGTTCCCCGCTTTGCTGTCATTTTCTCCCCACTAGCCTACTGAATAGCCGAGGAGAATCCCCCACCCCTGGCAGAGACATGGCATGCCTAACTGGAGATGCTATGCATTGAACTGAGGGCCTTCTGCTTACCAAACAGATGTTCTACCACTTAGCTGTGGTTCCACCTGCCAATAAGTTAAGATTCATTTATAATGGCACCTGGAGCATTCCTGTAGACAGGTGAATAAAATAAGCAACACAACATAAATGCAGTTTATTACTAAGGAATTAAGCATTTGGAATACATGCTAGAAATTTGACTCACTAAGAGTACTGTGGCTGGGATTAGCTCCAAGGAAAACCAGTGAATCTATGGGAGAGAACACAAAATATGTGCAGAGCAAATGACTTAGTCTTTGGGTTTTATCCACGGTGAGTTCCTTGTTAAGAAATTGATTCCCAAGTGCGTGGAGACTTGATTTGGGTTGGGATCATAGAAAGAGTGGGCTTAAGCCTCTCCTCCCATACACACACAGCATTTTCCCAACCTGAAATGGTTTGGAGGGTGCTATTTGCCTCATTGCGGGGCTCCACCTTTACTAATGGAGTACCTCATAGGTTTCCCTAAGGGCAAATAATGCCCTCTGGTGCTGTTCTAGCCAGGAAAATAGTACAGAGGGAAGACTTAAGTTCCCTTTCCCCACACCTGATCCAATTTGGGACTCTGCTTGTCTAGGAACTGGCCTCTTTGGGAACTTTCAATGTACACCTGATTGAAAGTCCTTGTGGTAGACCTAGAGACAACCCGAGACTGGGTAATGTATGGTTAGGCTGTCAAGAGAGTAAATCAGGAAACAAAGTCAAAGTAGACATGATGCAGTATTTCCTGCAATGTTGTTGTTGTTTTTTTAAAAAAATTGTATTTCAAAGCATCTGTTTGGGACTGCTAATTTGCTTGGGAAAGTGCAACTGAGAGAGTTAACCTTTCTCTTCCAAGCAGTTTTCCTGACATAAATTCCCTCATCAAAGCTTCTATTAACCCCAGGATTGGGGCGGGGGGGGGGGGAAATAAAGCATCTGCACTTGTCTCCCCCAACCCATAAAGCTAATAGCAGCTCCAGCGATGACACATTTGATCAAGGAGATGACACGAGAGGAAACACCTAAGCACCTCCTTTCCAGTTGCCACTTTCCCAAGCAAATTAACAGTCAAGACCAATGTCAGCCAGCCCACATGCCTTTGTCCATCCTCACCACAGAACCAGTGCCTGCACTGCACACTGCCATTACAGAGTGTGAAAACTGCCACCCCTAGGAACACCAAGCCAGGCAGCCAGATGGGAGGGACCTCAGCCTGGCATAATGTCATACAGTCGTCCCTCCAAAGCAGCCATTTTCTCCAAGGGAAATGATCTCTGTTGTTCAGAGATCAGCTGTAAATCCAAGTGATCTCCAGGCCTAACCTGAAGGTTTGCAGCCCTACTACTAGGGTTGCCAGGTCCCTCCTTGCCACTGGCGGAAGGTTTTGGGATGGAGCCTGAGGAGGGTGGGGTTTGGGGAGGGGAGGGACTTCAATGCCATAGAGTCCAACTGCCAAAGAGGCCTTTTCTTCAGGTGAACGGATCTCTATCGGCTGGAGATCAGTTGTAATAGCAGGAGATCTCCAGCTATTACCTGGAGGTTGGCGACCCTACCTACTACTACCACTTGTCAGCAACAGCCACTCCCAATTCAGTGGCCCTCTGAAATTGTGCCTTTTTAGGCTAGTGGTATACACATAACACTCTCACACATATACTCCACTCTGTTCTGTTCCATGCTGCTTTGAGTTCAGTTTTCTAGGGTTAGTGAAAACAAACAAGAGGTTTTTTCATATTACTAAGTAATGTCCTTAACCTCTGAAAGACTCACTTGACATGCTCTTCAAAATCTTTGTCCAGATTTTATTACCAAGATATGCTATTATTTGAGCACACATATTTCTGACAATGTGTGTGTACAGAGTACTCTGTGGGTTACAATAATAATGGGGTATAACACAAATATAAATAATAGATAGGTAAGGAAAACATCTAGATTTCAAAATATTTCAGACCAATTGCCCATACTCCTTTAAAAGATAGAGATGCAGAGAGTGGTTGGTATCTGCCAAAGCAGGATCTCTGTAATTTAAACAAGGCATGAACAAGCAAAATGCCTTACTTAACAGGATTATTTCATTTAGGAAAATGCAAGCTCAGTATGTTGTGCCTGCTAACATTAACCTATAAAGTTCTCCTTGAAGTAACCTTTTTGTACTTTCACTGTCCATTCCTTTTATTGCCATTGAATTGTCGTTCAAATTGATTTACAAAGGCATTTAACCACCACCATCCAATTAAGGAATTTTGCCTTAAATTCCAAATAGTAGCTAACAAGAGGATTGCATGATGACGTTGTGTAGGTGCATGTATGGAATGGAGACTGGGTGGTTTCTGTTCAATGAACAATGAGCTAATTCAGCTTGCAAACATGCAATTTTAAACTTGCTTTATCAAGTGTCAAATGGAGAATTGGGTATATGATGAAAAAATCATGATAAATATCAAAGTAATCAGTTGAGTGCTTTGCCAAACTTATTCAATTTATACAACCTTTGTGAGCATGGCTGGCCCCTTATTTTCTCAATCTGATTTAGTAATCATTCCTTCTCCCCAGAGAATCCGAGTAATACAGTTGTATATGACATGGAACTAGAAAGCACTAATAGATCATTCCCAGCACCCTTCGGTTTCAGCATTACAGTTCCCAGGTATATTTGGGAGAAACCATGACTGCTGATTGGAGTTTTTAGTATATGACTGACCTTGGTCTTTGGTTTTAGTTTCTATGAATGAGGGCGTGGAGCAATACCTTTTCACATTGGGGTTTGGACTTGACACAATATCCATGTTTAGTTTTTATTTATTTATTTTTTTCCTGGCAAAATACAGGCAGGAAAGGGGAAGTCAGTTGCTTCCAAGTATTGGAAGTACCAACCATCAATGCTTTCGGAATGCTAATGGCCATCCAGACCATAGACAGTGAAATGGTCAGCACACACTTTGGCTGGCATCTGATATCTAGAAATGACACAGAAGTGTTCGTACAGAATATAGTTCCGTATGAAAACTCGAAGTAGCTCAATGCCACAGATACTTTCTTCTTCCCATATTGTGTCAAATAGCATCTCAGACCAAGGTCTGAACCAGCTGGCTTATTTATAGTGAGTTACTTAGGATATGTATGTACATACAAACCTTTCAGTGGGTTTGTAACAAATGCCACCTAATTTTGGAAATATACTAAAACAGGGGGGAAAGCGAACAATCTTTTATTATAATTATTCTTCTGGTAAATCCTTGCCTTTGAGTCTATTGAGTCTATTGCCTGCACTGGGAGAAGATTAAAACTGCTCCAGCTTTTGAAATGGGAGGGGTTTCCAGTAAAAGCTTCCACAATGCATTTATGGCATATCTCATGGGTTTTTTTAACGTGCCATCTAGCTATGAGGCCCTGTTAAGTACTAGAAAGCTTAAATGTCCATGAATTTGATTAGTAAAGGGGAAAAAACCATTTAACTTTGGAACAAGAATTGGAGTTTGTACATATGCCTCTTTAATAGGATTTCCTTTGGAACTAATCAGATAGGAACTTGTTAGGAAAGGCTAGGATTATTTTTTCCAAGAAGTATGGGCACCAACAACATCTGAAATTTCAGCATCAATTGCATCTGTCCATCCCCTGCTTAGGTTTACACACGACTATATTGAATTTGCTGACGACATAATGAAATGACACTGGTGGCTAGAACGCAAAAGGATGTGGCTGTTTTATTACACAATATCCCTGATGCTTTAAATGGAAAGATTCAGAACTGGAAACATTAGACAGGACATTTTAAACTCCTGTCTTTTTCAAGTTTTCCAAACTGGAGGGCTGTTTCAACCCCAGCTTTCACAGAATACTCTTTGTGCCTTAAATGCACGGATTCAGAATGGAATTTTTAAAATAAAATTTTAAATGCTTCTGTGGAAAACAACTACAAAAGCTCTTTCCATGTTTTTATGTAAAAGGTACTTTCCTGGCACCTATGTGGAAACCTGTCTACATTATGATTTTTCATTCCTATTTGTAGAAATCTTGATGAAACTGATCCCCCTCGTCGCCTGTCACTTTGAGCTATGCATGCTTCCTTTATTAATGCCCCCAAACACCATTGTTGGCAACAATCTCTGCCTGCTTGTGGAACTCCATGGCCCATAGCTACAAGAAAGTTGCCGAGACAGCCCCTGGAGCAACTAGAAAAAATTCAAGCCAAACCAGGAATGAAGTAACCTGAACAGAAGAGACTCAATATTGCAGCAAACAAGTGTCTGATGGTGGAGGAGAGCTATAGAAAGGACTCTGGAGGTGGTCAGAGCTCACAGGAAAGCTGAAAGGAGCATATTGTTGCTTGGAAGGGGAAAGGGCCCCATTTCTAAAGAAGACTGCCTCAAAGCAGCAGGAGCACAGAGATAAGGAAACAAGAAACCCTCCTGGCAGGCACAGAGCTAGGGGAAGGAGTGCCCAGGGCAGGGTGGAGAGAGGGATGTGCCACATACATGTGCATATACACACATGCACTGGAGCCAGGCGCTGGTGGCCCCAAGGGCAGAGAGAAGGGGAGGGGTGTGCGGCAGCTGCCCCCACAGAAAGAAAGCAAGGGAGAGCAGCAGCCAGTAGGAGCTGAGGGTGGGTGGTGTGCATACCAGCCAGGCCACGGGCGGGCAGCTGTGCCTGTGCCACAACATGGCGGCATTCCTTCTCCCCATGCCCGTGCTCCCCATGCCCGTGCTGGCGCCCTCCCTCTCCTTGAGCCCGGGGCAAGTGCCCCAGCCAGAATTCCCCCCATCCTGGTAGCCTAATGGCACTCTGCTTGGGGGACTCTAAAGGCACAGAGCTGTGACACAACAGCTGCTGTTCACAGGTCTCTAAAGGAACTGAACAAAAAGGGCACAAATGGTCACTGGTAAGGTAAGCATGTGGTCTATATTCTTGTCAGGGTTTGGGCACTCAGCATCCTTAGAGCCCAGGGCCATGATTTTGCTCTGTGAGGCCATCTAGGGCCCTTGGCAGTGACATTAAACTTCAAGAACTGCCTACTGTTCCCAACACATTGGCAGAATATGGTGCCATGGTTTTTATACGCTGACTTTCTCTACCACTTAAGGGAGAATCAAACCAGCTTACAATCACCTTCTTCCCTTCCCCTCCCCACAACAGACACCCAGTGAGGTAGGTGGGGCTGAGAGAGCTCTAGGAGAGCTATGACTAGCCCAAGGTCACCCAGCCGGCTTTGTGTGGAGGAGTGGGGAAACCAACCCGGTTCGCCAGGTTAGCCTCTGCCACTCATGCGGAGGAGTGGGGAATCAAACCTGGTTCTCTAGATCAGAGTCCACTGTTCTTAACCACTACACCACGCTGGCTCTCCTTGGGGGACTCTAAAGGCACAGAGGATGCAGGGCTCTTCTTAAGAAATAAATGTTTTTTTAGAAAGCTCTTTTGATAAGCAAATGTAGATGAAAATAACACTAAGCTATTGTGAAAGCACTGTAATGAAATCTATAATAGAAACAAATCATTAGAAATGTATATAATAAGTTCTATATATAGATGTTAAATTGACTAATTGTTCTTACACGTTGTAATAATAATAAAGTCTTTAAATTAAAAAAAATAAGAATTGCCTACTATTCCCTTGCTTTATGTATCGTTACAATGTTCATTTGAACCTTTTCAGCCTCTTGTCCCTTTATATGGCTTCATAGTTATTAAAATATTTATATCCCACCTTTCCTCATGGCACAAAGTCATTTACAAATCACAGTTAAAAATATTAGTTCAAAACCAATAGAATAAAACCCCAGATATCTCCTCCCCTCCAAAGATGCCTACCCTCTATACCTCATTAAAAGCCCCGAAGAATAAAATCTCCTTGCAGCTCCTCCTGAAGATTTCTAATGATGGTACTCTCCTCACCTCCTCAAAGAGCCCATTTCAAAAAAGCATGAGCTACAATAGAAAAGCTCTGCTTGATGCCAAATGGGCCACCAAAAGTGGGGGAACAGCCAGTAGGTGATACTCTGAAGACACATAGGAGGAGTCAGTCCTTTAGATCTGTGGGTCTTAGGGTCTGAAGGGCTTTAAAGGTACCTGGCAACCAGCGTAGCAGTTTTAAAATGGTTGAAATATATTCCCATCAGATAGCCCTTAATAATCATTGAGCTGCTGCATTCTGAACCAAATGAAGGTTCCGGGTTGTCTTCAAGGACAGCCCAACATAGAGTGCATTACAGTAATCAAACCACAAGGTTATACAAGCATGGATCACGTGGCTAGATTGGCTGAATCTAAGAAACAAGACAGTTGGTGAACCAGGTACTGATTGCTTTTCTAGAGCAAGAGCTGGCCTGAAGGAATGAAGGCAATTGTCAGATGTCAGCTGAGAACTCATATTTCAGTTGTTTGCTGCATTTTCCCTGATCCCCTTATTGGGGCACTGACCCTGACAAGTCTCAGTGTTCAGCTCCTTCTTCTGAGTAGAGCTATATGATAGAATACTTTGAACTTCCAGGCAAGTACCATTTAATCTGGGCTAGGCTTCAGCTGGGTCATCATCTTCACCATTTTTCAGATTGATTGTAGAGTGTATAAAGATGGGCAGGTACAGATGGAGGGTGGCTCCTTATTGCCTGATTCTTCTAATACTTCCTTTGGGAGGGGGCTTGGATATTTCAACTAAAAATCTTGACTCCTCTGTTCCTCTGTGGTTTGTGGAGTGGCCCGATCTAAAGCAGCCTGGGCAGTTTTTTATATCTGTCCAGCAAAGATCCTATGGGTTGGTAATTTCACATACAACATATACTATTCACCCCTACAGTCCCAAATTACCAGGAGCAGTCTCTCTAGTTTGTTCCATTTGTCTATGTTTTTTTTGTTTGTTAATTAATTAATTTCATTACACTTTTACCCCATCCTCCCTGGCCCAATAGCTAGGCTCAGGGCGGCTCACAAATACCAAACAATAAAAGCAATAAAATCCCTTAAAATATAATTTAAATACATATAAAATAGGCCAAATAATTCAATAGACATTCAATTAACAGGGAGTAATAGTCTCCTTGATGGCACTAAAATCACATAATAATGATCTGCAGCATGATAGGTGGAACTGACCTCCCCCTAAATAGGGGGAAGAGCTCAACCGTGGGATGGGGAAAAACACCAGGGAGGCCAGTACTTATAGAGAGAACCATCGCTAGCCTCAACCATAAGCCCGATGGAATAGCTCCATCTTACGGGCCCTGTGGAATTTTTGGAGGTCCCGCAAGGCCCTGATCTCATTTGGGAGACTATTCTACCAGGCAGGGGCCAGGGCAGAGAAAGCCCTGGCCCTGGTCAAGGCCAGCCGGTCATTCCTTGGGCCGGGGACCACCAGCAAGTTGTTATTCTGTAACTGAAAGTTTCTCGGGGGAACATAAAATATTGTTACCATCCTCTGCATTCTTCTGTCTTTCCCCAGAGTCTCTGGAAATTAAAGTGGGAGGGGGACACATCTTGTAAACATGCATGAGCCTCATCTTGTAAACATGCATGAGCCTCATCGCTAAGGCAATACGGAAGAAGAAGAAGAGTTGTTGTTTTTACCCTGATTTCCTCTACTTTTTTAAGGAGACTCAAACTGGTTTACAAATACCTTCCCTTCCTCTCCCCACAACAAACACCTTGTGAGGTAGGTGAGGCTGAGAGAGTTCAGAGAGAACAGTGACTAGCCCAAGGTCACCCAGCAGGCTTCATGTGTAGGTGTGGGGAAACCAACCCGGTTCACCAGATTAGAGTCCGCCGCTCATGTGGAGGAGTGGGGAATCAAACCCACTTCTCCAGATTACACTCCACTTCTCTTACCCACTACACCACGCTGGCATACCCTTGTGATGCCACACATAGCTGAGGTATATTTCAACTGTTAACACAATGTAGGAAAAGGTGTTTTTTTGTTTGTTCAGTATATCTTTAACTAATGAAAAATACTGTTATTTTTGGCTTCTAAATCAGTGCAGGGAAATCTGTTGCAGCTGTTACAGTATACTGCAATGGGGAGGGGCTCAGGCAATATGGCAATAGGAGTGTTTCAAGCATGTTCCATATTTCCTTCTATGAATGATGTAGGGGTTGTGATGCAGATGAAGATCTGCAATTATAATGCTCACTTGGGCCCTTCTAAACTCGATAGATACACCCATGGAACTAGAAGGAGATGCACATCCTCAGGTACTCTGTTTCTGTGCAACACTTGTCTTGTTTATGACTAAAATTCAACTAGTGTATCATACATTTCCCACATATACTCATATTCCTGTCTAAGCACTGCTATCTGAAAAGTTATATGAATGTTTTGATGTTGCGGCCAATTGGATAAATGAGATTTCATTCTGTGGATATTATGGTGGTAGTTTAACACAACTGTATTTTTTTACTCCTATAGTTTCATAAACTGTAACAGCATGAGAAGAATTGTCACTACTGATGGATGGAGGCAACGGAGTCTGCACTGAAATGGTCCTAATGTAGAGTGAAACAGTTAATGAGAAATTGGCTCTATCTGCGCAGAGAAAAAAAGAAGATATAGTAGCTATTAATGTTGAAATATTATATTGTTTTTAATTAGCAAATGCTAATTGCACATTGGAATATTCGCTGCAAGAGAACAAAATCTCATGTGGAAAAAGAAGATAGTGAAATACTATTATGCTGAAAAGGTATAATAGAGAAAACACAAAATGGGATAAAATGGGAAACATGATTGTTCCTTCAAGCAGCAAAATGCTATTACCTGACAAAAATAAATGGAGGCTATTTTTCTTTGTACACTGTGCAAGGTCTGTGTATCACATTCATGTTTCATCTACCTTTTGCATATGAGCTCAAAACTAAATATATTACAATTTGGACAATTCAGACAGGTGAATCAAGAAATTCAGCGAAGTACCGGGGAAATTTACACAGAACAGATAAATTCTATAGGATAAAAGTGATAGAAGAAACACAAACAACATAAAAGGAAATAGAAAGAAATCAAACAGAGGGAAGAAGAATTCCAATACTGTCAACATTTTTAAGGAGTTGAATTGTTTATGGCATTATAGTTGTGAAAAGTCCACTATGTTTTGTTTATTATATTTGTATTCCACCCTTTCCAAGCATGCAAGCACTCTCAGAACAGAATTATACTCCTACAACAGTTGTTTAGTGTAACAGTGCAATCCCAAGGAGAGTTACTACCATTCATTTCAATGGGCTTAGACTGAAGTAACTTTCCTTAGCATTGCACTGTTAGAAAGGAAGAGAGAGACCATCCTGTGCCACCCATTGAGATTAATAAATGAACAGGGATTTGAAGGCATCCAAGCCCATCACGATAGCTACATCTCATAGCTGCAGCATTTGAGGCACTCTGTGCACTGGGAAGATGAGGAGCAGGCCTAACCAGTGCTTCAGATCAGCTCACCACCTGCATTTTCTTTTCATTTGCAGAGATGTTACAGGCTGGGGGTAGATGCTTTATTAATTAATTAATTAATTAAACCATTGTTGCGGTGCCTTTCCACCCAGCTCAGGGTCCCCAAGGCAGTGTACAATCAAAAAGATTAAAACAAATGTCTAAAGTACATAGTATAAAAATATAAACAACCATTAGAACACATACAGAGTGAAAACATAGGCGAGAGTAGTTTGAATTTTACATCTGCTTCTTGTTGTCAAGACGGACCCACCTGTCTTTTCACCTTATTTCTTCCAGCACCAAAGCCTGGGACATATTGCGCTTGACCCACAGTCTGAAAAATGTCAGGTTTGGTCTGGCTTGTGTGTGCAGATGATATTCCTATGCTTTGCTCTATGTTCCTCTGGTCAGGCATTCCATGTGCCTGGTCTGACAGAGAATGTCATATGAAGTTTCTACAAATAAGCAATGTCAGAAATGTGAGTGAAAAGAATGGTCAGAAAAAGTTCCTAAGTAAAAAGGCCATTCCTAATCTCAGTTGTCCTCATTAAGCATTTCCAGAATGTGAGGTATATTCATGATACAGTAGACTCTCACCATATGATTCTTTCTTTGAGTTAGAGAAATATACTTTGCAGATGCACATTAGTCAGCAAGCACTGGCGAAGATCTGATATGCACTGATACTGAAAGAGTTCAGATATTGTTCCTAAGAAATAAAATGAACAGGAGGCAACATGGTAAAAAGAAACGTAACAAGTGAATGCTGGAGCAGGTAGGTCAGGGACAGCTATTCATTTGTCTCTGACAAGGACAAGAACACATTCAAAGAATACATCAAAGCTGGCAAATCCTAAAGTGATCATGGAAAAACATTTTCAGATAACAGTAAGGCAAAAAGCCCTGTTGGCACAAAGTACCACAGGGGTTAAGATTTTTTTTAATGTGTATGTTAAGTGCCACCAAGTTGCTTCCAACTTACGGCAACCCTATGGATCAATTTGTGCTTCACAATGTCCTATCATTGACAGCCTTGCTCAGGACTTACAAACGGAGGGCCATGGTTTCCTTTACTGAGTCAATCCATCTCATGTTGGGTCTTCCTCTTTTCCTGCTGCCTTCCACTTCTCCTAGCATTATTGTCTTTTCCAGTGACTCTTCTCATAATGTGTCCAAAGCAGTGGTCCACATGTCTGTGCTGCCTTCTCAGTCACAGACATGTGGACCACTAACAAGTTGAGCCATTGCTACATGTTAAAGGACAGTCAGGCAGCACTCAATATACTGTCATTTATCTTTCGACTCTGAAGATCTCTTACAGCAGTGCTAGGAATTGTATGGTTCACTTCAGTTTAGAACATCTCCCTTTCTATTAAAATCATGGCTTTTACATTCCTAATTTCTTTCCTTCCTACCTCCACCAACAATATGCTCAAATCAAATGTGTGTCGGGGGGGGGGGGGTAATTATTTTGTTAGCTGTGCTGTGGAACGGTTTTGTTGACTGACACTGAAGTGTAACTTCATCAATTTAATAAACCACTTCTATAAGAGAAGTGTCTGTAATATTCAGAAATAACCCCTGAGAAGTTCAATTTTTTTAAATCTACCAATCATGAGGATTACTAACACCCACCAACCGGGGAAACTGTTGTTTTAGATTAGCCAAATCAGCTCAAGCCCTGTCCTCCAAGCACAGGAACAATGATTTAGCCACTTATCCTTGGGAAATCTGTGTAATCCAAAACTTAATCTAAAAGGGCCTGCTCTCTTTGCAAAAGGCCATTTCAAACAATCTGCTTTCTTTGCAGAAGTGTGATCATTTCGGTGTCTTTCCCACCCCAGAGTAAAAGAAGCTCTAATTGTCCTAATAAAAGTACTTTAGCATCAAAAGAAAGCAACTGTCACAATATAATTCCTTGCTCAGATACACATTTGTCCAGGGACAGGAATGGCTGCTACATTCCTAACTCAAGAGAAAGGAGTTAATTACTACTAGTTAAACAAAACCTCAGAGGACTGGATGGAACAGCTTTCTCTTTGACTTCTCCCAAATATATTCTAGCCTTCCAAATTCTCAGTGCCATATGCAGCTTGGCTTTCAAGTCATTGCGACAATGAAATAAGTCAAGCTATACCACCTGAGCTGCTTCATTAGTCTGATTTACCTCCCAGGTTCCTCTTTTCAGCAGTCTGCTGCTCTTGCATGTGTGAGAAACAGCCACAAACTCCCTACAGAGTTATCTGAGTTTTTTGCCCTCCCATCAAAGTAGAAAGCACAGCTTTTTCCTGTGCAGGTTTGAAGAACTCAAGTAAACACAAATGAAAACAAAACTAATAAAATTATATTTGGGGGGAAAAGAAGTTTAACACAAGGGAAGGGAGATGACGCCTTTCAGATTTGGTTATAATTCACAGGATTCTTTTTCAAGGAAAAAATACAGGGCCTAATTCTATTGGATAGGGGGGAAATAAAACTCTAGATTTAAGAACTTCCTGGTTTCTCATGAAAGGACAGACCCATCCCTGATCACTTATTTCTTCTTTGGGATCATTATTTTCCATGCTGTGATGAACAAAGACTTAATCTTTGAGAGAAGCTCAGAGAAAGGGAGTGAGCGGATCTAAGGAGCTCACTCTCTCTGTTTTGAAGAAAGGAATTGATTCTGATTTTGGTAACCTGCGTGTTCAGAAGCGGTGTTTGACTCTGAGAACCTGAGGGATCAGGTTTGCCTAAGCTGGTGTAAAACAAATCCTGTGGAGTGACAGGCCATATGCAGCTTGGGAGGAATGGGACCTTTTCTCAGGTCACTGGGAATAGGCTCTGGGAGGGAGACATTCCAAATACAGGGTGTTCTTTAGCGATTACTGCCACAAAAGTGGGTTATATCTATAGTGAGAACTGAAAGAGAGATTTGAGGAGAAATCTCCATACTTCTATGTTTCTCTGGGGAAGAGAGATTGTATGGTCTCCAACTTTCTTGATAGCTAGGCAGCAGAGTCTGAATAGAAACATCTATATGAAGTTCTGGGAACTGAACTGAATTTGTGAACTTAAGTTAAGAACTGTAATTACCGTATTTTTCGCTCCATAAGACACACTTTTTTCCTCCTCAAAAGTGAGGGGAAATGTCGGTACGTCTTATGGAGCGAATGTGCGCACAGAGCCGGTTGGGCGCGCTGGGAGGCGGCCGGGGAAAGCCGCCTCGCGCCGTTCCAGCGCGCCCAGCCGGCTCTGTGCGCTGGCTTAGCCCGCTCTGAGTGCCTGCCTGCCTCCAGCTGGGAAGCGGGGGGGAACACAGAGCCGGCTTGGCGCGCCCACCCGCCCACCTCCCAGCCCGCTTTGAGCGCCCGCCAGCCTCCCAGCCGGCTCTGAGCGCCTGCCCGCCTCCCAGCTGGGAAGGGGTGTGTGCAAAGAGCCGGCTTGGCGCGCGCACCCACCTCCCAGCCGGCTCTGAGCGCCTGCCTGCCTCCAGCTGGGAAGCGGGGGGGGAGCACAGAGCCGGCTTGGCGCGCCAGCCCGCCTCCCAGCCCTCTCTGAGCGCCCGCCCACCTCCCAGCCTGAGCGCCCACCCGCCTCCCAGCCTGCTCTGAGCGCCTGCCCTCCTCCCAGCTGGGAAGGGGGGGTGCAAAGAGCCGGCTTGGCATGCGCACCCACCTTCCAGCCTGCTCTGAGCGCCCGCCCGCCTCCCAGCCTGCTCTGAGCACCTGCCCTCCTCCCAGCCGGCTCTGAGCACCTGCCTGCCTCCTCCTGGGAAGCGGGGGGGAGCACAGAGCCGGCTTGGCGCGCCCACCCGCCTCCCAGCCCTCTCTGAGCGCCCACCCACCTCCCAGCCCGAGCGCCCGCCCGCCTCCCAGCCCGCTCTGAGCACCTGCCCTCCTCCCAGCTGGGAAGGGGGGGGTGCAAAGAGCTGGCTTGGCGCGCGCACCCACCTCCCAGCCTGCTCTGAGCGCCCGCCCACCTCCCAGCCGGCTCTGTGCGCCTGCCCTCCTCCCAGCTGAGAAGCGGGGGGGAGCACAGAGCCCTCTCTGAGAGCCCGCCCGCCTCCCAGCCCGAGCGCCTGCCCGCCTCCCAGCCCGCTCTGAGCACCCGCCCACCTCCCAGCTGGGAAGGGGGGGTGCAAAGAGCCGGCTTGGGGTGCTCTGTGCGCCCGCCCACCTCCTAGGGCATTCACTCCATAGGACAAGTTTTTAGAGGAGGAAAACAAGATTTTTTCTTGTTTTCCTCCTCTAAAAATTAGGTGCGCCTTATGGAAAGGTGCGTCCTATGGAGCGAAAAATACGGTAGCTATCTAAGATCTATGCCTTCTCTGAAGTGAAACTTATAAAAGAGCTCTGGTTCTATGCTTTTCCTAACCACTGCTTTCCCTCCAAATCTAACCCTTGTACAGTGTTTAATATACCTCTGTTATTTGGTTGTTAACTTGAAAAAAGCCTCTGGTGTCTCATTTCTTCTGAGATAAAATAAGTAGGGCTGTCAATTCGGTTCGGTCCGAACTGAAAATCAACCGAATTTCCCCTGATTCGGTGATTTTCAGTTCGGACGGATCCGAACTCAAATCTGGCGGGCAACCGGGGGGCCGAATTCAGCGAGTTCGGGAGTTCGCGAATAAATTCGGCCAATTCGGCCCCCCCTTCAGGGGACCCCGCTGAAAGGCGTGGGCTGCCCTTTAAACTGATCTGCGCCTCCCAGCTGGGAGGCTCAGATCAGTTTAAAGGGCAGCCCGCCTCCCTTCAGCGGGCTCCCCTGAAGGGAGGCGGGCTGTCATTGAAACTCATCTGTGCCTCCCGGCCGGGAGGCGCAGATGAGTTTCAATGACAGCCCGCCCCCCTTCAGCGGGCTACCCTGAAGGGGGGCGGGCTGTCATTGAAACTCATCTGTGCCTCCCGGCCGGGAGGCGCAAATGAGTTTCAATGACAGCCCGCCCCCCTTCAGCGGGCTACCCTGAAGGGGGGCGGGCTGTCATTGAAACTCATCTGCGCCTCCCGCCCGGGAGGCGCAGATGAGTTTCAATGACAGCCCACCTCCCTTCTGCGGGCTACCCTGAAGGGGGGCGGGCTGTCATTGAAACTCATCTGCGCCTCCCAGCTGGGAGGCTCAGATCAGTTTAAAGGGCCCCCGCGCGCCTTCAGGGAATCCCTGAAGGCGCACTTCGGCCGAATTTTCCCCCGAACTCCGGATCCCCCCGAATTACCGGGGATCCGAAGCGGGGGAGTTCGGACTTCGGCACGTACCAACCCCACAAGGGTCAAATTCGGCCGAATCCGAACTGTACCGAATTTTTTTTTTTGACAGCCCTAAAAATAAGTAAAGGGGACTAAGGAGAAAAATTATAACTCCAAATATAATATTCTGGCAAACAAGCAGTCTCTCTTTCTCCCTTAGCATGCACAGGTTGGGGAAAGGGGGATCATGATACCATGCAACTACAGTTCCAAACAGAATGAGAAAAGAATGGACCTTAAACTTATAATGGTATACACCACCTCCCCAAGTTAGTATCATAGCCAACCCAATGGATATCTTCCTGCACAGATACATTGAATGTTTTTTAAGTACATTAAATCTATCAGCGACACAAATAATTTTAAACATTTCAAGACAAGAAACTCATCTTTAAATATTGCAAATGTTGTCAGTGATGCCTACAGAAGAATTGGCTCCGGGTCTAGTAATCACTTCTAGTTTGTACTCTGTGCTTGCTCCAAATTTCTGTGGTCTATTTCCTTTCAAGCTGATGCTTTCTCAGAAGGTGCTATATACTCATTTCAGATGTTGTGGGTAAAGAGGGAACATCCATGGGTGAGCTCTTAGATATAACAGTTTTCAAGAGTGTGGCAGAGGGATACCTCCAAATTAAACAACATGGAAAACAATATTAAAAACCGAGTTAGTACAAATTAGCAATGTTAATGTTTGCAGTATGGGAAGCTGACATTTTAAAATAATTTCAACATAGAGCTGGAAAAATTCTTGTGATAGTCAAGTGTCTCTTGCCTCTGAAATCAACCAAGTTACCCTTTTGCTCAACATTGGCAAAAACTTGAAGAGATCAATCTGCTAGTTTAAAAAAAAAAGGAAATGTTTTCAAACACTGGCTCTGCCACGGACATCTGTAATATAAAGCACCGGAAATAGGCCTCATTTTCAAAAGCATGCTACCGGAGAGGTATAGGGCTTTTCTGTGTACATTTATTTGTATTCCCTTATTGGTTTTTTTCTCCACCTAAATGACTGCCCTCTGAATTTTCTGCAGTTTGCGTGCATTGCAGTTAAACTACTTTTACCTGATAAATATGGAAAACTTGATGACTTAAAAAAAAAAAAGATCCTTCCATGTCAATTCGGCAGTTCATATTCATGCTGAGATTGTATCTAATTTTGAAAATCTTCACACTTGTGCCCTGCCATCCTGTGTAATCTTTTATGCATGGCTACCTCCACTGCTGCTGAGGCAGTTGCTATGCGACAGATGAACCTGCACCATAGGGCCCTGACATTAGTAAAAGCAAATTGACCACGGGAGCACTAATCTACCATGAAAAGCAGTTGGTGCCGCACATTTCCTTGAGAAGGATTACCTAATCAACAAGTAAAACCTCCTTTCAAACGTGAGCTGAATTACCTGTACTTGGAGTTCCCTCATTCACACCTTCTTTGCTACATCATATTATCCGGAAGGGGTAAAATCTATAAAGTGATAGGCACAAGCTTGCCCTTTGCAAAGAGTGTAGCACTCACTGTGCATATTGGTAGATTTTATATGTTCCTCTCATATTACTTACTGAAAACAGCTTCTTTTTCAAGGGCATTGAGTTTGTACTCACAAATCATAATTCTCAAAGTGCCCCTGGTTATTTCATCTCTGAGGAAAATCCCTTTCTCCTTCAAGGAACCAGTCCCAGATCAACACATCCTGCACACTGCAGAGGATTTAAGGGAGCATTTATTTATTAATTGAAATGTTTATGTTCTGATTTATTAACCAGCTATCAACAAGAAAAAAAACACTTTAGAAACATTCAGCTATAGTTTTTTTAAGCTAATCAATATGACCTCCGAAATCCATTAAAATCTTCTACCAAATGCAATCTGACCAGCTGTCCCATTTAGCCAAAGCTAAAAGCTTGCTGAAACAAGGACTTTGAACGTGTCTTCTGAAGACTTGCAGGAACAATGTCATTTGAAACTCCCTTAGGAGGACATTCTATAACTTCAGTGCTACTGCTGAAAATACCCTGTCACATATCACTACCCACCCTGTTTCTGATAGAAGGGAAACATACAGCAAGGCTCCAAAACATAATCTGATTGTACAGTGAGATTCATATGGAGGGAGGTGGTCCTTGAGCTAAACTGGGCCAAAAAAGCCAAAAAGCCACAATTTGAATTCAAAATGAAATGCTCAAGGATCGCGCCTTTCACCCTGAAGTGATCCTTTGCTCCAAATGTTGGGCTGATAGGTGAAAGCACTCCTGCCCTATAAACAACTAAAATCTTCACTTGCACAGTGGCACAATTGGCAAGGGATTATATTTTCCCATCCATTCTCAGGAGTGCAGTAGCAAGGAGACCCAAACTAGGGTTGCCAGGAACCCCCTGGAATGGTGTGTGTGTGTGTGTGTGGGTCTTACCAGGCCTAGGTCTTGATGTCACTTCCGGAAGTGAAGTCAGCGCTACAGTTACCAACTGTGAGGTTCTCCAGCCAACCTCGGCAATCCCAAACAGTCACTCGCTCAGACAGGCAGATCTAAAGCAGGTAAACGTTTATTCAGGAGCCGCAGGTACAGCATAAGCAATCCACAGGTTCAAAGCTGCTAATGACCATCCAGTCTACAAAGCATAACTTTAAGCACACAGCAATCCCAGGTGCAAGATCAAGCAGGCCTGGGAATTGGGAGATAACAGTGCCTGGTGGGAAGCAGGGAGTGAGCAAGCCATAATACTAAAGTTGCCTGCTTGTGACTCAAGGTCAGAGCAGGGAGGAAAGGCAGGGAGCGGGGATAGTTTGAACAGCTCAGGGAAACAAAACCGAAAGATGCTCTTGAACAGAAACGGGCCTAACTCATGTCAAGAGCCTGCCTGGACCGCATGACTCCTGACTCCTGACACCAACCTCCAAGTGGTGGCTGGAGATCTCCTGGGATTACAACTGATCTCCAGGCGACAGAGATCAGTTCACCTGGAGAAAATGGCTGCTTTGGAAGGTAGACTCTATGGCATTATACTCCATTGAAGTCCCTCCCATCCCCAAAACCACCCTCCTCCGTCTCCACCTCCAGAACCTCCTCGTATTTCCCTACCTGGCGCAGGCAACTCTAGGCAACGCTCTGATAGTGTCAAGGCTTAGGCCTTTTTTTGCACCTGGTATGACCTCTGTCAGCTGGCTGGCCGACACTGGGGTGAGGGGGCCCAAAGTGGGGGATCACTTGCCCCGGCAAGGTTCTAGAAACCCTAAGCCAAACCCTTCCCCTTTACGTGGCTTACCACACCGTGCTTTATTCCTTTCAGCATTTTTCTCCCAGTCTGGCTGACTTCCTAGCTGGGAGGAATGTGCTTCAAAACACAGGGACAAGAAAGGTGAATAGTGGGGGAAGCAGAGATAGCTCCCCTCACAGAGCATTCAAAAATAAAGACACACACAAACAGAAACTTTATTTCTGCAGTTTAATGAATAAGAATATCAGGTTCCCAAACAGCTGCAGTGATTTTTAAATGCAATAAAAAAGTCTGAGAGATCCTGGACCATGGTTTATCTCTTGCATAGAGAAATGATCTGCAGCAATAGGCAGGAAGTGGCGGTAGTGAGCAGGGCAGGCATCAGCATACTGTGAGGTGGGGTAGCTGCTGGGGCCCAGGATTTCTGGCGGGGCTCACTGCTGCCATCATCCACTGGCCACTCACTTGCTAGCGCTCCACTACCTATGGTCCCTGATGCATGCATTGCCAGACAGCTGTGGGCATGGGCAGAAGCAGTGCTTGTCAGCAAAAAGGAGGACACACTAGTAGGTGGGAGGCATGCGGGTGGGAAGAGAGGCAACCCGTGCCCTGACACACCAGTCAAGATGACTGGTGAAGATAGGTACTACCTGTTCTTGTTGAACAGTGTCCCTGACATGCCCTTATCTGCTGAGTTACTCCCTTCTGTCTGCCCCTCCCACCTCTTAATGCCTGGGGAAAATATAGCAAAAAAAGTCAGGCATCAGAACAAATGGCCATATTGGAAAGTTTCAGACCATTCCTGAATGACAGAAATAATTTTGCTCAGATTCAGAGCATTTACAATATTTACAAATGGCCGTTATTTGGATCAGACGTGAATTAGTAAATTTCATATTTATTTGTTTATTCATTTATTGGAAGTTGCCCTTCCACAACTCAGGATTGCTTCCAACAGTGAGTTGTAATAAAATACACAATAAAGTTCCATTTACATAGCAAACTAATGCTAAAATATATAAAGACAAATTCCTGTGTTCAGGAGCACTCTTGACCTACAAAGCTGCACTTGTACTTTAGCTGAACATGGGATTGCGCTTCAGCTGAAATCCCATCCAATAGAGGCTGAACACCTAAACCTTAATCAGTTTCCAATCAATTTTCTCTGGATTAAGTTTCAATTAAGTCAGATCCATCTAGTTTATCGCTGATATTCAAAAGAACCCAATACACCCCTCACACACATGAAGCTGCCTTATACTGAATTAGACCATTGGTCCATCAAGGTCAGTATTGTTTAATCAGACTGGCAGCAGCTCTCCAGGGTCGCAGGCTGAGACTTTACATGTCCTAACTGGTCTTCTCAACTAGAGGTGCCAGGGATTGAACCTTGGACCTTCTGCATGCAAAGTAGATGCTCTACCACTGAGCCCCTCTTCCTAATCAACTAAACTACTGGAGCAAACACAATAGTCTCAATTCCAAAACCAGACCTGAAGCAAGACTGAAAAAGATCTAGATACTATACAAGCACCCTAATCAGCCAAATGACGTCTGGAAAAGCCCCTGGGCCTGATATGATCCCTGCTGAGCTCTTAAAGTTGGGCAAGGAAGGATGGGCAGCCCCTCTTGCTTCATTCTTCACCATGATTGATCGAACAGGACTCATCCCAGATGCCTGGCGGAACACGATCATAGTTCCGATCTATAAGAAGGGCGACCGTTCCAACCCCTCAAATTACAGACCAATCAGCCTCTTATCCATTTTAAGCAAATTATATGCCAAACATTTATTACTTAAATTCGTGGATAACCGAAAAAAATATCCTAGACCCTGAACAACTTAGTTTCTGCAAGGGTAAATCTACTGTAGATCATTGCATCACCTTAGCACATCTGGCCGAAAAGTACATTAAATCTGGGAGATCTAAACTTTATGCAGCCTTTCTCGATCTCAAGGGTGCATTTGACTCAATTGACAGAGAACTATTATGGGCCAAATTGCATCAGTTAGGTATGGACAAGAGACTCCTTAAAATAATTATTTCACTGTATTCTTCCACCACCTGCCAAATCAAATGTCCAACTTCAGAAGAAATAACCCCTAAAATCCCCTTTATTAAAGGAGTCAAGTAGGGGTGTATTCTTGCCCCTTTTTTATTTAATCTTTTTCTTAACTATTTAACTCCTTTCTTAGCATTGGAAGACTGTCATTACCCCAAACTAGGCACTACCCATGTGTCTATTTTACTCTATGCGGATGATACAGTATTACTCTCCCGCACAAAGGTGGGTTTCAGACATTTGCTGAATAGATGTCTAAATTTTTTCTCTATTAACAAATTACAACTGAACTATGAGAAATCCAAAATATTAGTATTTGCTAAATCCTGCAAAATCCAAAAATGGATATTTGCGGGAAAAGAAATAGAACAAGTAAAGCAGTTAAAATACCTGGGTCTCTACTTTACCTATAACATGTCCTGGTCGAACCATCGTAAATCAGCAGTTAATATTGCCCCCGTTAGTGCATCGGCTATTTTACAGGGTTTTTTTAGCAGAGGCAATCAATTTGTTCCATCTGCACTGAAAGTCTTTATGGCCAAAATAATTCCACAACTACTCTATGCCATTCCAGTATGGATTAATGCTTTTGATATTCGTGCTGAAAGGGTACAATCCAAGTTTGTCCGGAAAATCATGGGCTTTCCATGTTGCATCTCATATGCAGTCCTCTGCTTAGAAACTGGCCTTGTTAGAATAGAAACAAGAGCCTGGCTTATGTCAATCAAATACTGGCTGCGGATACACTATTAATCGGATCCTAGGAGCTTTTTACATCATGTGCTGTTTGAATCTAACATCTCCAAATGGTTCACTGGTATAATGGGTAAAATAATTTTAATGGGCCTATCCATTGACTCACTGTTTATGCTCCCTTTCTCAAGTGCATATCAAATAGTTAAACGCAGCATTCTGGACATTCAACTACAAACTCTTGCCAGTCTTGCCAAAAAATCTTGTTCCCCCTTGAATTTTGAAATTCCTTTAACTACTGGTCGACTGGCTCCTTATTTGTCTACCCTAAATGCGCAGAGCCTTTGCACTTGCTAGGTGCAATGCCCTTCCTTCAGCTATTACTTTTGGCAGATATAACCAAACCAGATACTCAGCGAGGCTTTGTCCCTGTAACACAAATTCAATCGAGTCAGTTTCCCATATCCTTCTTTGTTGTCCTCGTCATCCGCTCC
Source organism: Euleptes europaea (assembly GCF_029931775.1). NCBI lineage: Eukaryota > Metazoa > Chordata > Lepidosauria > Squamata > Sphaerodactylidae > Euleptes > Euleptes europaea. The sequence goes on along the minus strand of NC_079313.1, from coordinate 72,229,923 downwards.
AATTTTCTCGACTCTATTTTAACTAATATATCAGGCCATTTGGAAGCCCTCATAATCTATCATCTTCTTAATGATTTATCACCTGAAATAACTGAAAAGGTAGCTGTTTTTTTAAGCTTAATAATCAAAAACAGATTGGATAAGGTTTAATGATTGATGGCTTTTTAATGTTTTTGTTTCCTCTGACCGTTTATTATCTGTATAGCCGATCTGTTGTTTTACATCATATGCCAATAAAGGTAATTGTATTGTATATTATTGTATAAGCACCACCCAAGAATCTCTGGAGCTGTGTTACCACTACATGCTCAACACCTTGGTTGAATATGGTCAGTAATTGGTGAGATCATCTGCAGCAAGTTTCTCCTGGGATTTTCACTCAAGGCTTTAAAAAGACACTTAACTGCCTCAGATATCTAGTCAGTTCTCTCTGGTAGCTTTTAATAGCCAGAAATGGCCAGGATGCAGTACAGATGGATGGCTTCACTTCTCCAAGATCTGGTCCATATTCTAGGGCTGTTGATTCGGTTTGTCCCGAACTGAAAAACAGCCGAATTTCCCCTGATTCGGCGGTTTTTAGTTCGGATGGAACCGAACTCAAAAAAGGCGGGAAAACAGGGAGCCGAATTCAGCGAGTTCGGGGTGTTCTGTGAATAAATTTGGCAAATTCGGGGTTTGGCGCAGCAGCATAACCGTCAGTTAGTAAGCAGCATTCTCTCCCGGCCAATTGGTGGCCAAGCTGGGTCTTCTTCTGGCCAATCAGTCACGATTGAGTGCATGAGCCCAGCTGCTGCGCGGCCCGGCCAGGGAGAGAAAGAGAGAGTATCTGTTGTGTGAGAGAGAAATCCCCGTGAGGGGTGCTTGTGCATATTCGCTCCTTTCCGTGGCTGCAGGGGCGCATTTTTGGGGGTACAGCCCCCAAACTTTCAGCGTAGCTTCAGAGGAGCCTTCTTGCAAGAATCCCCAAGTTTTGTAAAGATTGGATCGGGGGGGCTGAGATATGGGGCCCAAAGGGGGTCCCCCCTTAATGTGCATTTTTATTCCATTTACAGCACACATTCGCTCCTTTCCGTGGCTGCAGGGGGTGCATTTTTGGGGGTACAGCCCCCAAACTTTCAGCGTAGCTTCAGAGGAGTCTTCTTGAAAGAATCCCCAAGTTTTGTAAAAATTGGATCAGCGGGGGCTGAGATATGCCCCCCTTTTCCCTATTGGGATGAATGGGATCAGCCGATCCTATGTGCACCTCGACAGCGGCAGATCCAAGGCAAAACCTCCCATGCTTAAATGGAACCGTATTGGATTACCCAGTCCTCCAAGTCCCTCCTGATGGAACAGAAGACATCCACAGTAAGACCCCTTTTGGGGCTTTAATCTATAATTTTTCTCCTGTGTGTGTGGGGGAAGCAGAGTCTGTGTGTGTGTGGGGAGGGAGCACTTTCTGTGGGTGGGTGGGAAGCAAAAGGGGGCTTTCGCCCATTCTGTCTGGAAGGGGTGTGCCCCCTCGAGTCTCTCTCTCCCTGGTTTGAGGGGGGGCTTCAGTTGTGTGTCCTCAGGTTTTCCCTTATTCATAAGATCGGTTAGGTCTATTTTGATGCTTGCTCAAAAATTGTTTTCAAATTGTGACTTAAAGAATGCATTTGCCTGGTCCCGAGTCCGATGCAAAGGGGGAAATTCCACCCCCTCCTGCTCCTGATGCTTAGCTAGCATGCCTCTGTCCCTTTCCATGGTTTGCATACTCCCAGGCATCAGGTGTTGGTTTGCATGGTTGTAAATGTGTTGCTTTGCATGGTTGTGTTGCTTTGCATGGTTTGCAAACTTCTTCTGTCCCTTTCCATGGTTTGCAAACTCCTAGGCGTCAGGTTTTGCTTTGCATGGTTGCAAACGTGATGGTTTGCATGGTTGTGTTGCTTTTCATGGTTTGGAAACTTCTTCGCACCTGCCCCGCCCTTGCTCCCCGCAGCTCAGCTGTTTATCGGGGCTGGGAGCTTCCAGTGGGCGGCAAGCTCTGCTAATTGCAAATGCCCCATTTCGGGGCCCATATCTCAGCCCCCACTTTCCCAATCTTTACAAAACTTGGGGGTTATTGCAAGAAGGTTCCTTTGAAGCTACGCTGAAAGTTTGGGACCTCTACCCCCAAAAATGCCCCCCCGGAGCCACAGAAAGTTGTGATTGTGATTTTAATGGCTTTATTCGGCCAAATTGTTCCCCGAACTCCGGACCTAATGCCGAATTGCATGGACCCGAAGCGGGTGAGTTCGGACTTCGGCATTTCCCAAATAAAAACGGGCCGAATTTTGCCAAATCCGAATTTTACCGATTTTTTTTTTCAACAGCTTTACCATATTCTCAGGTTGCGTACTGTGAAAAATCTCCAGTAAGACTATGTAAAATCCCTGGTGGCATATAACTCAGGCCAGACACAAGCCATTCTACCCTCAAAGTGCTTACCATGTTGCTCACAGTGGGCTACTGACTTGTTTTATGAATCAAGATTCCCCCCCTTTTTATTTCCTTTAAAAAATCAAGATTTCTGGAACAAGATTTTAATTGGTTTAAATATTTGTACCTCACTTTTCTCCCATTCTAGAGACTCAAAGCAGTTCATATATAAAGTGCACAAAAATACAGTTTAAACAAAGATATACAAATTAATGGGCACTTAGTACACTGTTGAAGCAGGTGATGAGTTGATCTTCATTGTCCCCATCTGGCTAGTAAAACACGAATCTTTACAATCTCAATTGCGAGAGGGCCTCTAGGAGTGGCGGTATATCAACCATCCAATTTATTTCCTCATTCTGAAGGTTCACTAGTGCATCGACAACAGGAGGATCACCATTCACATCTACAGGAAACTCCTCCACGAAACTATCTGGATCTATCAGTCTATGAAAGACAGATTATCCTAACCAGTCCTCTTCAGGTGTAGGCATTTAAGGTCCCTGTAAATCCAGCCTACCTGGTTCATGGGGGGCACTGGCCATGTGTCTTTGGTCTCACCTTCACCCTGTACAAATTAAGTGAGGACTGGAATGTGCTAAAGACACCCTCGAATTCAGAGAAAATACTGTCTCTGAACATGGAGTTTCCATTTAGCCATTGTGGCTAGTAGATATTGGTGGATCTTAAAACCGGCTATGCTAGCAGCTGTCACTTCTGAAAGCTGCCTAGCAAAAATCCAGGATTACTGAAATCCATGCATTTGGTTCAGTTCCAAGAAGGCTTAAGGGTTATGCACAACTACCTGGAAAAGGGACCATTGAACTCAGTAGGACTTATTTCCGAGTTAGTATGTATGCATGCTTCCATGGAGGCCAGCATGACTTTCAAAGTTTTTATTTATATGCTTAAAAACCCGAAGCTAATGTTTTGTGAGTGGTGTGTGCATCTCTTTAACAGTTTCACATAAAATGTTGCTGCAATATTGACCCCAGAGAATGAGACACCCAAAAGGTAAGGAAATAGCTTTTATAGGGCGAACATCTGTTAGTGAGAGAGTTCAAGCTTTTTCACCTCAGTGAACTCTGCATGCAGAAAGGCACTTAAAAGCTTGCACATTCCCTCACCAACAGATGCCAGCCCAATAAAAAGTATCATTTTACCCCCTTGTGTCTTTGTGTTCTTTTCAATTATTTCATAATGAGATCTCACTTGTGCTCTAAAGCAGAAGGTCCACATTTCTGAACTGGAGAGCTGTTCTGTGTTGGTCCTGAAAACTGTGATACAAAATGAGAGTAAGAATACCTTTCTTGAAATCAAATTATATGGGTGAACGATTAGAAATGCTTAGGAATAGGCAGAACTCTTTGTGATGAAGGTTGGGAGGGAGGATTAAACCAAAATAAGAGGCTTCTTCAGATGACAAATCTGTGTCTTCTGAAAGCAGAGGGGATGGAATCATGATTGCAAGCCCTACCCTAAGTCTAAATGTGCGAACGAGTGTGGGAACAAACTCTATTCATGTATTACTGTTCCCATCTAGACGTCTAAGTGATCAGGAACCCTGCTTTTTGTAGTGTTCCCAGTGCCCATACTGAACATGAATACAGAGCACCTATGAAGCACCAAGCTTTTGAGGAGTGGTCTGTATGGGGGGCTGGAAGTTCAGTCGGTGCCATGGTCTGACCACTACCTCTTCGAAGCACAGGCGACTGTGGCACCAGCCCTATGTAGGAGGGAGCAATTAAAATGGTGCTCCTTCAAATAGTTGTGGATCTGTTGGATTCTGGAAAGCTCTGGAGTATTTTAGGATCCCAAACAACAGCTGTGTTAAGGCCATGGTGGGAGTTTGGAACACAACGTTCTTGGAAGACATTGACAGGATTACCCTCTGCCCCCATGTCCTCTCTCACCCTGGAGCTAGGATCCAGCGCTGTTTACTACTGGGAGGTGCCTAGAGCAGCATCAGCAAAGAAAACAGAGTGAATCTGACAGAGCATGGCATAGAGCCCTTGGAAGACCAAAGAGGTGTGTTGCTAGTGGCAAAGATTTTTGCTCTGCTATCGTGGTGTCAACTAGCTTGCATCTGGCTTGATAGTTATTTTGGTGCCTGCTGACTCCAAGGTGTGAGTCTTGACGTTCTCAGGAATCGGTGATTAGTTATGACACTTTGCAAAGCTTTTTGCTGACCAAATCTCTCAAATTCGATCCAATTTGGATGTTTGTTGTAATATAGTCCAGGCAGTGTCTAGTGCAGCATCTGGTTAATTTATAGATCATTTCAACTCGGTTACCTTAATGGATGTTAATAGGATCACGGGGTTTGTGAAGACTGTGAAGGCTCTTGAATCTTGACCTGGGTATTGAAATCTTGTAATGTGCAGATTAATGAGCCCCTGGTGTCCATTATAAGCCAATCACTGATTCAGAGCATTCATCTTTCCTCAGCTACTGAATGAGATGGCTACTCATCCATTTTTTAAAAACAATTGCTGATACGGTGGCCCATGCCATCCTGTTGATACATTTAGAGTTAAAAGTAGGTATGGGGATGTTCTCTGAAATGGACTGGTTGCAGAGGGTTGCTGTTGGAAACCAGTTGTAATCAGTGTGGGACTGGTCTTGTGGAATTCCATGCTGTTTAATCTTAATGTAATGCCACTGGAAGATACAACGCCTAGTTTTGGAGTTGGGTGTCATTAATATGCTGATGACACCGAGCTCTAAAGTTCTTCATCCAGACCACCTGACAGTGCTGTAGCTGTCCTGAGCCAGTGCCTGGCTGATGTCATTAAATATCTACAGTTGATCAAGTTGAAATTAAATCCTGACAAGATGGAGGTGATGCTGGTCCGGAAGGCTGAAGTCTTGGAGTGTATTGGCATTTGATAGTGTTTGGATCTTCTCTTGCAACCTCATTTAAGAGTCCATGGGTTATGCTTGATCCAGCATTATTGCTGGAGAAGCATGTTAACTCAGCTGCAAAAAATGCTTGCTTCCGTCTTTGTTAAGCCTGCAGGATGGCTCTCTACCTTGACCAGGCTGATATGGAACCATGGATCCATGGCACAGTAACCTAAGGGCCAGACTATTGTAACATACTCTACATGGGTCTGTGCTTGAAGACAACTCAAAAACTTCAGCTGGTACAGAACACTGTAACTCAATTATTTTCAAAAGCTAGGAGGAATATACATATTACAACTATTCTGCAGCCACTCCGTTGGCTGCTGATTACTTTTTTAGTTCAGTTCAAGGAATAGGTTATTCCCTCGTGACCTGGGATCCATGTACCAGCATAACTGTCTCTCCTTCTCTGCTCTGCTGTGACAGCTTCCCTCATCTGAGCAAAGCCTTCTGAAGATGCCACCCTGCAAATGGATAAGATCAACAGTTGCCTGTACCCAAGCATTCCCTGTTGCATCTTCCACCTGTGTGGCAGAGGGAGTCATCAGATGGCACACTGCTGGCAGCTCTGAGGACATGGCAGCAGCAGGGGACCAAGAGTTATACCAGTGGAGCAGGTTTAGCCTGACACCCATAATATTGGGCACAGCTGGCTGATGGAAGCGGCCTGGACACTGAGTGTGTGTGTGTGGAAGGGGGCATGCCCCTGGGTTGGCAAGGGTGGCGAACCAAAGCCTGGACAATATCACTTCCTTATTATCCATGGTTAGGGTTGTCAGGTTCCTCTTTGCCGCAGGCAGGAAGTTTTTGGGGCGGAGCCTGAGGAGGGCCTGAGGAGGGGGAGAGGAATTTCAATGCTATAGAGACCAATTGCCAAAGCGATCATTTTCTCCAAGGGAACTGATCTCTATCGGCTAGAAATCAGTTGTAATAGCGGGAGATCTCCAGCTAGTACCTGTAGACTGGCAACCCTATTCAGGGTGGACACAGTGCTGGGGAGGGATTTAAAAGCAGTCATACACAGGAGCTGGGGGGAGGAGTTGGAAGCAAGTATGACCTGAGGGGGCCAGTGAAGGAGAGTGAGGCGGCCAGGGCAGGGGGTGAAGTAGCTCTTCTCCAAGGCAGGTACACCAGGGGGTGAACCCTATTCTTGCTAATAAAATATTTCATTCCATATGACCAGGTCCTCTGTGGCTCTGTTAGGGGCATAGACACCTGGCCCCTTCCTAGTTTACTCCGAGTGCTGATGCTCCCTCCTCCCTCCCAAGGGAGGATCCCAAGACTACAGTCTGCCTCAGGAAAGCTTCCATCCTTTATTGTTCCACAGAGTGTCTGAGGAGTTGTTCCAGTCAACGTGCTGCATATTGTTTCCTCAGCTTTGTTTGATTTATTTCCGTTCTATGCCAAAAAATTTATCCAATGATTAAATTGCATTATATAATATTCCAGACCTCCCAAAGTATTTTTTGGGAACTTTGGCCTCAGTGATTTATGCAGATAACATGTTTTTCCTGAACTCTGCGGTGTTTTACTGATGTTTCTAAAGTGTTCCTATTAGGTACTCTGTGCATAGCACTGCTAGCAAGTTTTAAACCTATTTGGCCAAGGAAGGTAACTACAATTTCCTTCTTTCTCAGTTAAATTTTAAACATGGCTGTCTATAAAATGAAGTAGTGACGGTGGGTGGCATGGTATAGCCTGATCTCGTCAGATTTCAGAAGGTAAGCAGGGTCAGTACTTGGAAGGGAGACTTCCAAAGAAACTCTGCAGAGGAAGGTAATGGCAAACCACGTCTGCTTCTCACCTGCCTTAAAAGCCCCTTACTGGGGTCACCAGAAGTCAGCAGCGACTTGACAGTGCTACACACAAACACACACAGTGAAGTGCAGATAGGTTACTTTTTAAAATCCAGCCCTTCCTCCAAAAAGCTCAAGGTAGAGTACATCATTCTCCCTCCTCCATTTTCTTCTCACAGCAACCTTGAGAGGCTGAGAGTGACTGGCTCCAGGTTGTCCATCATGCTTCCACGGCAGAGTGGGAATTTGAACCTGGGCCTCCCTGATTATAGAAGAAGAAGAGTTGGTTTTATATGCTGACTTTCGCTGCTACTTCAGGAAGAATAAAACCAGCTTACAATCACCTTCCCTTCCCCTCCCCACAACAGACACCCTGTGAGGTAGGTGGGGCTGAGAAAGCTCTAACAGAGCTGTGACTTGCCCAAGGTCACCCAGCTGGCTTTATGTGTAGGAGTGGGGAAACCAACCCAGTTCACCAGGTTAGCGTCCACCACTCATGTGGAGGAGTGAGGAATCAAACCCGGTTCTCCAGATTAGAGTCCACTGTTCAAATCGCTGCTCTTAACCACGCTGTCTCTCTAGTCTGACATCCTAACCACTACACCCCATTAGCTGTAGTGCTAGAGCTGATATTAATGCTATGGTACTGTACTGATACTACTTTTGCTGTCTCGGAACTTTAATGGACAATGCCCTCAAAGATGGTATGGCTTTGGAGTACTGAAAAGCATCCAAAGGATTTGGTGAAATATGAAAGTATTTTCTGTCTTAATCTCCTCTGTCTTTTATTTCCAAATGTAATTATTTTTAACAGAGGTCGCTCAGCGTCTCACAAAATTACTGTGTCATTTAACTCATCCAATAAGCTGTTTCTCTAACACTGCTAGTGTTTACTTCTTAGTTCTTGCTAAAGCTTGGCAGACAGGGGTGACTGACTATTCAGCATGGTATGTTCAGGGATTTAGTTATGTGACTCCCATTAACCTTAATGGGGATTCATGCAGTTTAATCCCTACCTGAATATTTAACCTCCACAGTCTCTCTCTTTTCCAGTTGATATAAATTGCCTTGATAAGTAAAATAAATAACAACAAACACTCTTTAACTTTAATATGATATATATTCTCAGACTGGTATTAGATAAATTGCTTTGTATGTATCCAACATGCGGTCTTATGTGAAACTACATTTCTTGGGGGGAAGCCTCACCATATGGGAGTTGGGGGGAGGAAATTAGAGGTGCACACAAAAGAGAGAAGATCAGTATGAGAAAGAGAAGCAGAAACTCAGATGTGAGTGAGATGGGAGCAAGGTAGTAAAGGGGGCTGCTGAAGTACTATGGTGGAATGGCTGGGCAATAGGGCTGGCCCAGCAGTAGCTACCTGGGGTTGTAAGAGATGCTTATATTGCTGTGTTGATGGGGATGTTGACCATGACATGAGACTTGAAAACTTGGCAGGATTTCAGAAGGAGGCAGGAAGCCCATGCAGTACATAAAAGCCAGGAAGAAGTAAGACGAGGAAAAGTTTTGCATGGTAATAATAAAAAAAAAGAATTACTAGGCAGACAGAGGATCAAAGCCTGCTGAGGAAAAATCAGCATGGCTTCTGCAAAGGGAAGTCCTGCCTCACCAACTTTTTCGAGTTCTTTGAGAAACGAAACAAGCATGTAGATTACAGTGACCTGATAGACATTATGTACTCGGACTTCCAAAGGCTTTTGACAAGGTATCTCACAAAAGACTCCCGAGTAAACTTCTCAATCATGGGATAAGAGCATGGGTTCTCTTATGGATTAAAAATTGGTTAAATGACAGGAAGCAAAGAACAGAAATAAATGGGCAGTTCTCACAATGGAGGAAAGTAAGCACAGGGTCCCACACAGATTGGAATTGGAGCTGGTGCTATTTAATTTGTTCATAAATGATCTGGAACTAGGGGAGAGTAGTGTAGTGCCCAAGTTTGCAGATGACACATTATTCAGGATGATGAAAACCAAGGCAGACTGTGAAGAGCTCCAGGAAGATCTCCATAAATTGGGAGAGTGGGCAGCAATGTGGCCAATTAAGTTCAATATTGGTAAGTATAAGGTGATGCACATTTGAAACAAAAATCTCAACTTCAAGTGTAGGCTAATGAGTTCTGAACTTGCTGAAACTGAGAGGGAAAAAGATTTTGGGGTCATAGTACATAACTCAATAAAAGTGTTAATCCATTTTACTTAACAATACTGGGGTTATATGCCATCTATAAAACATTTTGTACAAGTTCTCTCTTATTTCATTTAAAATGGAAAACTTAAATTCCTTTTCCCATAAATTCTCCCATATTTCCAAATCTATATTATAACCTAAATCTCTCATCCATTTCAACATCACCGGCTTAATCCTTTCCTGTTCTAAATTTATTTCTATAAGTAATTTATATACCCTCCCTATCAATCCTTTATTGCCCTTTGAAAGTATAATCTCAAATTCCGATTTAGTTTGATTAAAACCCAACTTATTATCTTTGTTAAAAACATCTCTTAATTTATAATATATGAACCAATCTTTAATCTGAAGTTCTTCTTTTAATTTCAAGTAAAATGAAGAAAGAAGATGAAGCTTTATGTTGGAAATGTGGTAGGGAAATAGGTACATTTATGCATGTTTGGTGGTTTTGTAAAAAATAAGGAGGTTTTGGAGATTAGTTTTGAATGAAACTAATAATTTGATTAAATCAGTAATTAAGAGAGATCCCGCCTTTTGCTTATTGGGTATTTCAAAAAAAGATTTAGATAAAGATGACAGAGTCATATGCCAATATAGTTTTGCAGCAGCAAGAATTATAATTGCAAAAAAATGGAAACAAACAAATAAACCTTCAATTAAAGAGTGGAGAGAAAAATTATGGATGTATATGCGGATGGCCAAAATTACAGCTTCTTTACACGGCAAAGATATGGAGGAATTTAAATTTACATGGTTAAAGGCTACCGCATATTGGGACAAAGTGGCAAAAACGGATTTTAAAAGTATAGTTAACGAATTATAGTATAATAAGATTTTAAATATGATATAATAATAGATATTTTATTTGGTAATGTCATAACACTCCATCGGAAGTCCAATGGTGAAGGGCACTGTGGTGGGGGGGTGGGATTTGGATTCAGGGCACGATGGAATTTAGAGAACTGAATATTGTATTAGTATGCTGAACCTGTACTGTATGGTGCGCTGAACATGTATTTTTCTGTTTTTGTTTTCTTTATTAATGTATTATTATTTTTGGGATTTTTTTGTTTGTTTTATTATAAAAATAATAAAAAAATTATTTAAAAAAAGTGTTAATCCAGTGTGCTTCAGCGGTGAAAATTCAAGCTCTATGTTGGGAATTATTAGAAAAGGGCTTCAAAATAAAATGGTTGATATTATAATGTCCCTGCATAGATCAATGGTGCTGCCTCATTTGGAATACTGTGTACAGTTCTGGTCTCCATATCTCTAAAAGGACAGAGCTGGAAAAGATACAGAAAAGGGCAACCAAGATGATTAGGGGGTACGAGTACCTTCCCTATGAAGAAAGGCTGAAGAGTCTGGGACTTTTCAGTTTAGAAAAGAGAAGACTAAGGGGGGACATGATATACAATTATGCATGGAGTGGAAAGATGACAAAGAGAACTTTTTCTTCCTCTCCCAAAATACTAACTCAGGGGCATCCGAGATTCAGGACAGACTAAAGGAAACACGGTGAGTGACTAAAATGTGGAATTCACTGTCAGAGGATGTAGTGATGGCCACAAGCACAGACAGCTTTAAAAGGGGATTAGACAGATCCATTGTCAGTGGCTACTAGCCATGATGAATAAAGGGAACCTCTACGTTCAGAGGCAGTCAACCTCTGGACCCCAGCGCCAGAAGGTAACATTAGGGGAAGGCCCCGGCCTCTCTGCCTTGTTGTTTGACCTCTAAAGGAACTAGTTGACCACTGTGAGAGACAGGATGCTGGACTTGATGGACCGCTGGTCTGATCCAGCAGAGCTCTTCTCATGTTCTTATGGTGCAAGGAGTGAGCAAAGGGAGGAAAAGGAGTCACCGGATTATAGATTACCCTTTTCCTTTTTCTGAGGTATCCATGCTTCTTTCACATACAATCTTTACAGCATGTGACTATACAGGAACGAGGAATGAGCACAAGAGTGAAAATAAGACACACAGCATGTACACATGCAGAAAGGAAAGAAAGAAGTAAAGGAGAGAAAGAAATGCTAGATGGTGGGGGGATACAAAATGGAATCTTCCTCTTTCCACTGAGTAGGAATTATGGGAAGAGTTTTGTGTGTTAGCATATACTGTCCAAAATATGGTTTGTAAAACTTTAAAATGCATTACTGTGACAAGTAAACTATTAGGTTTTCAGGAGGCCATATTACCAACCATTTGTTACAATTGTTGCAAACATATCTACTTGATTGCCATTGCTTGATATCAATTTTTTTGTAACACACGAAGACCATTGTCACCCACTGGGTGAGAACTTAATCTCAGTGCTAATCAAAAGGCAATTTAAATAAACATACGGAAGAGGTAAATTATAATATAGAGGAATACGGTAAGTTTATGGAAAAAGTAAAGATTTTACATGACTGGATGGGGCCATAGTCTGAACACAGTGTGCTTACACGTGATGTATGTGATGATGCATTCCACAGTCTTTTTCCCAGAGCCACTGAAAGTGGCTGACAAGCCAGATCTTCCCCATATCTCCTGAAGACATTTGCAAAGAGTTTAGTGTGATACTTCAAAACAGACAAGAACTGTTACATGACAACGTTATTTTTCAAGGTTCTACAAGTTGCTTTGCACCTTATAGGATGATGTATGCTTGTGTGTATGTATATCAATTATACGGCGCTACCTGTCTTTAACATGTTCCCTTATAGTGGTGTGTGGGTTTGTTTGTGTAAAGTGCTGTCAAGTAGCAGATGACTTATGGCAACCCCATAGAGTTTTCAAGGAAAGTGATTAAGCAGAGCAGGTTTGCTATTGACTTCCTCTGCAACATCTTCCTTTGTGGTTTCCCATCCAAGTACCGACCCTGCCTAGCTTCTGAGAACTGACAAGATTGGGCCACACTGTACCATTCCATATCCCTTTATAGAACATTCATAGATTAAAAATATGCAGTTCATTGTCCCTTAAGAGCTTACAGGTTAAAAAAGACATTGGAGACATAACAGAAGGAGGAGAGAGCAACGCCCAAAAAGGGAGGGAGAAATGAATGTGGCCAAATGAGATTACAAAAGTTTAGCCATTGTTACAGTTGAGAGAGACAATTAAGGGGTTAGGTCAATGGCCATTCAGAAATGAAGGGGTTTGCAGAGAAGCTTGATAAACACAAGGGAACCTCTGTTCAGTTACGTGCTCCCTAATTCATATGTGTGTAAAGTGCCGTCAAGTCGCAGTCGACTTATGGCGACCCCTTTTTGGGGTTTTCATGGCAAGAGACTAACAGAGGTGGTTTGCCAGTGCCTTCCTCTGCACAGCAACCCTGGTATTCCTTGGTGGTCTCCCATCCAAATACTAACCAGGGCTGACCCTGCTTAGCTTCTGAGATCTGATGAGATCAGGCTCGCCTGGGCCATCCAGGTCAGGGCCCTAATTCAAATACATATCTTTTATATCAATGTACACAAATTTCAAAACACACATTTGGCTCGCAAACACATGTTGTTGTTTTGATGTATGCCATATGAAGTGGTTGTAACATGAGCAAAGGCTCTGTATTTTGTAAGTTATACAGTGACTGTGTGTGTGTGTGTATCAGAGTAATATCCAAAACCAGTTTTTATCACTTTGCCTGCAGAATTCCCCATAAGAACATAAGAGCACTGTGGGATCAGACCAATTGTCTATCTAGCTAAGTATCCTGTTTTCCAGAGTGGCAACCAAATGCCCCCGAAGGCCTACTAACAACTTACGGAGGCCAACAGGACTTCCTGTTGTTGCCCCTCAAACGATGCAGGGACTCATTCAAATTTCCTAGTGAAACAAATGAAAGTTTCACATGCCTGTACGAAAGCAGAATGAAAGCTGCTACACTGGTATAGAATAGCGATACTTCTTCTTAACATGATCATTTCCATTTATTATTCATGTATGTTCATGCCTCAATATATCTTGCAACAAACATTCCATTACTGAGGCTTTCTTTCTTGGTTTGTTTTTGTGAAATTTTGAGTTTTAAGTGCCTTGATTTTGTCAATTTTGATATGTAATATTTTCAATAGGTCTGGCTTTGTTGTTTGTGTGTTTCTGGGGTGTTTGATGGTGTGCTCTTCATGCTGTAGACAAATTTAGCGAGAACCACAGGATTCAGTTTTAAGTTTTCACTGGTAGTTCTTGAAGGATTTCCTGGTTTTAGTAGCTGTGTGATGCATTTTAAAGGTAGTGTTGTTCTTTGAGCTACATGGGCTTTTAAACCTTTCCTTGTACCAACAAAGCTATCTGTGTCAATGATAACTGTTTTAATCATTAGTCTTTTCTAACAATGAGTTTCCCTGGTGCTCTTTCAGAGCACAAGGCACACAAATAATTGTCATCCTGGCTTCATTTATTCATCAGAATTTGAAATATATCTAAATTAATTTAAAATGGAGGTTATTTATTTATTTCTTTCCCACCCTATCCTGGCCAAAGCTGGGCTCAGAGCAAGTTACATAATAAAACACATTATACATTATAAGTACATAGTAAATAATTTACCACTTAAAACCCAAATACTAACATCAGCTCTAAAATCAGATGACAGCCATTTCATGTTCACGGTGGTCAGTGGCTAGTCCAGAGGAAAGACAGTCCAGTTACTTAATTTACTCAGAAGATCTAATTTAACCAGATAGAAGGGTGTGGGGAGGCCAGCTGCTGCCCTCACCCATAGTCCTGGTGGAACATCTTCGTCTTACAGGCCCTGCAGAACTGTACCAAATCCCTCAGAGCTCTCTAGACAGAGAGTTCCACCAGGGTAAGCCAAAGCCGAAAAAGCCCTGGCTCTGGTTGAGGATGGCTGAATACTTCTCGGGCTGGGGACTACCAGCAAGTTGGTATTTGATGAACTTAACACTCTTTGGAGGGGGGTGTACTGGGACAGGCGGTCCCACAGATACGGTGGTCCCAGACATAGTGGATATCACAAGGTCTTTTCTCCCTACAGATGAGAACTTGTATCTGCTTTTGAATATACAGGGATGTGGAGAAAGATAGCAAGTGTTCCACAACAAACATACACTGTTTACACTTTCTCCATGCATACAGTGAGAACACATGGAGGAGGAAGAGCAGGACTGTGGTAGCAGGCACCTCCTCTGGTCTCTACATGTTCAGCTAAAGGGATGCATAAAGCGCTATGTGCCACAGCTGTGCCTCAGTCCTTAGGCCCTGTATATGTGGTCAGATGTTCTGCATTTTGCACACGGGGTGAAGAGCACACACAAGGAGCACTCCATGTACACTTTCAGGGCTTGGAAGTCAGGAGTGTGGGCACTGGGTGCATGTGAAGAGGACTATAATTAGTATCAATCATATGATTGCAATGGTAGTATCTAAGCAATTTAGACCATGTTTTATTTTGTATGAGTTATACAAAAAAGGAAGAATTGCTCTAAAAGCTATGCTTATTTGGGGAAATAGAATCTTCAGTGTTTCTATCTTCTCTTATATTTTTATGGATGTGGAAGATGTTTCTGTATCCTAACAGTGATAGAGGGATGTGGAAATAATGAAGGTATGAACTCTCTGAAGGACAGAGAGAAAGAAATGCATAAAATAACGCAATCTCACACTTTTCTGCAACAGAAATTAATTATAGAATTAGAATGTTTTAAGCAGTTTCTTGCCTTTTTCAATCTGATAGTCAAATACTAACATTGTTTTTAATGTGCTTGAAAATTAAACCAAACAGTGAAGACATGTGATAACTGAAATACAAAACCAGCCTTAGAATCTATTAAATTCAAAAACCCATCTTTAGTATGTGTGGAGTAATACTGAAGAAGGTACACTTCAGTGTGCTGTCTTCCACCATGGCATTCCCATGGAGATTTGGGATCTGGGACAGATTTTCTAGCTCACAAGCTTGCTCTCTCAGCAGTTTTCAAAAATCCCCATTCCAAATATGTTAAAGTGCTCCATGCAGAACATCCCCACAGATGAAGCTGAAGGACCCAGCATGAGGGTGCTGATTGGCACTGCTTCCAGCAGCAATATTTGTGCAAACAAAGCAGCCTGTTTTTGCATTGCTCACATGAACTGCCACCAGAAAGCAAATCCTGAAGCATGATTTCTATAGATTTTTTAAAAAGCTGTAATTCTTACCTTTTGGAATGTTTCACAGCAAAGAAGAGAGTGAGATCTTGAACTGACAGGTCCCTGTTGGTGGCTGTGTTATCTTTCCAAGCAGGCATTATGGCTTCTTGTCTTACAACTGGGCAGTTCTAATCATTGTCAGCACTCACTAACGATAAATCCTGAAACAACTCTTTGTGTGTGTGTGAAACCTCATAACCTTTGACTAATATTGCTGTGAGTTTATTATTATGATACAAAAGACTAGAGTATAGCTACATTTAGATGTTGTACAAAAAAATATACAGGACCAGCCCTAGTATCTGTTACATCCTGAAACCCATCTTTGGGATAGCTTGGTCATGATGTAAGCAAGCCAAGAGGTCTTTCAGCTCACCATTGGAAAATGGAAGATTTACTGACTTAAAACTTACTTCAATTGTGATATCTGAACTGGCTAGAATGGCAATATGTGGTTTGTTTTCTTGTCTACAGACCAAGATTCTAAGTTAGGATTAAAAGTTGTAGTTTAGAATCCTTGCTTGTAGACTGTAAACAAACCACAGTTTATTTTACTCAATTTGGACAGCACAGCAGGTAGTTATAGTCTTCTGACTATGCATTTCTATGCATTTCTCAGCCATATGCAAAGGGACAAGGGGGAGGAAGAATACAAAGACTTCATGGCTTATTCTTACCGTCAGAAAACCCCAATTCTGAGGTTTATTTGTGTTGTCTGAATGAAAAAAAACTGTCCATTTTTTTCACCAGTGATTATAATTTTCTACTCTAGCAGTGCCATCCTAAGCAGTAACATACCCATGACTTCAATAGACTTAGCAGGATATAGCTGTTAAGGATTGCACTATATACCCTTTAACTTGCAGAGCAGTTCACTGAAGTACACATACTTTGAAGTACACCACAATTAAGGATAGCTAGAGCACTTGGAAATGCATTGTTTAGCAAGTGGAAGTGATCTTTGAAAACACCCTCATTTAAAACAGTGCCTTTTTCTTACTTAGCAGGCAGTCCCCACTGAAGTTGGGGGAATTAGCTATGTATACCAGGATCGTCCTGGGTGAGAACTCATAAATGAACACACAGTAAAAAAAAAAAAGAAATTTATTTTAAACAATGGACATATACACACAAAGCATACAAGAGCTGACTAAGAGAAAAGGGAGGAGGTTTAGAGTGTTTCAGGGAAGGGTGATAGTTACCAGTCTTGAAGGGATGTCCATGAGAGCAGTGTTGAAGAGGAAAATGTCCAGCTCTTCCCGAAGCAAAGGAGAAAGGCCCACACAAGTGGGGGTGGGTGCACAGATCCAAAACACACATGCATTATGATGACCAAAGGACCTGTGTTTATATCCCAAAACTGGTCCTGAGGTGGTATGAGGTATTCTGGCAGGAAAGCCAGAAGACAAAGAATTGATTGCTTTTCTGGGGTTCTGACAAAAGGGTAGGAGAGGTTTGATGGGTCATTAGGTCCCAAGAGAATACCTGAGCTATTCCCTTGCATTCTGATTGATCAGAGGAATGGGTGCTGATGGGGTGAGTAATGGTCTGCTCGGAGCGCTAATTAAATCATCTTAGGGTGACACAATGGAGTTTAGCTAGCACCATTGATAAGCCAGGAACACCTTTAGGCCACGGGAAAAGGCCAGCTGACAACCTCCTTCCTGCCCAGGCTTGACACACAAGATAGATCCCAAAACTCTTTGAGGAGCATCCATTTTGTAGGAGCAGTGCTTTGCTTTGGTGTCAGTCTTAGACACCCCATGGCCTCCATGAAGCCCTTTAACGGGAGGAGGGGTCCAACTGCTCACAATGTCCATATTCTTGCATGTGTACATACAGGGGAAGTCCTTACTTAAGCTCATGTACCCTTTTATTTAGTCCCATTACCATCAGAGGACTTAACTTACTAAAGTTAGTTGTGAGTCCCACTGAAACCAGTGGAACAAGTTTATTGTGGCTAATTCATGTCCCATTGTTTTTAATGGGATTAGCTGTGCAATCCTAAGAAAAGTTACACCATTCTAATTCAATTGAAATCGATAGGTTTAGAAGAGTATAACACTCGTTAGGATTGCACTGTTTTTATCTCTAACTTCAGTGCTATTAAGGCCAAACTACATTGAGCAGAAGAAAGCCAATGATCCAAATTCTACATTTAAATTTAAAATTTAGGCTTTTATTTTATTTTTAAATCACCCTGTTATATAGCTTCCTGTGCCTGAAAATGCCCAACAATAGCTGCACAGTGTATTCTTCAGGGTCCCAATTAAGATACCAAACTGCTGTTCTCTGTATGGTAACAACCTGAAGTGCTGACAACACGCTACCTGTCAACAGGCAAATGAAGGCCAACCATCTGTTCTACTTTAAATTGTCTCCATTACTCTTGACTTGAAAATCCATTTTAAAGACTCCCTAATTATCTAGTAACTTGTGCCAAATGATGCAATATTATTTTAACTGGAACTGTCATTGCAAACAGTTGCAAAACAAACATTAAAAGGCTGGAACAAAGAAATGCTTTTGAAAAAAAAAGCTTTTATATTTGATTGTATTTCAAAAGATTTGATGTACATGCTTGATGCTGCTTGAAAATATGCAAAGAGGCTTTTTAGACAGCATCAGGCGACTTCCTGTTGTAATTATCAATTTCATCTATCACAGAGCTGGCCATGCTAATTGCCCAGTGTTGTTTTTTCAAATGTCTTTTTTAAAATCCCAGCGATAGCTTGAACATCATAGAAATAGAAGTTCCTATAAGCACATTCAGAAATCAATTAATTTACATGCCAAATAGGATGGGAAACAGTATTCATGGGAATGAAATATTCCAAAGTTTCATTGATCAGTACCTTTGCTTTAAGGATTTAGAAATAGCTGTTTTAAGAATGAATGCATGTACAGAAAACCTACCACGAAAACTGTACTAATGTAACTAGTTCTAGTGTAATTAGTGAACAGTAACTAATTTCAAGGACAGCACAAAAAATAGGAGCCGTGGTGACCAGAAATGGGAATATCAAGATGTTTGTGTACAAATTTATTGGCATCATTTCGTTAGTGTTAGTATGCTATTTGTTAATGATCGGTTTCACAGAAATGAAGCAATAGCCATGCTTTCTAGATAGTGTCATAATAATACTAAACTAGGCAATTGTAGATGTTTCAGGAGTAAATTATTAAGATTGTACACTCAATCAGACAATGAGAGGTAATAGCCAAAGCAGAGTTTAAAACAAAAGCAAGAGCCAAAATGAAAGAGAGATTAATTCAATCGCCACATGTTTTGGTAGGAATTGTACTTTACAAACTATTATAGTGAAAAATAAACATGATACAGTATACCTGACTCCCAAAGCCTGTTGAAACAGTACTGTGTATTCTTGTTCTAAATTACATTATTTTCTAAAGATTATTAATATTCTTAGCAACTGATTTGAACTCCTTCCTCTCAGACAGAGCCCTTTGATACTAAATAGCATGGTCAGTCACACTAAAGAGTGTCAGAACGTTGTTTTGGGTAACTAAAGTTCAGAAAGTAAGCTACAATGACATGTATTAGAAAACTGTAACATGCTGCATAGGTCTAAAACTTACTACACAATCCTTCTCTTTCCAATTTTCCGTTTCACCTGTTCTTCCAGTCCTCTCAAACTCCGTTTCCCATTGAGTAGGGCTCTAAGGCTAGTCAACTGAATGGAGAACATGACAGCTTCCACTTGGGTTGTCTGGAATGTAAGTTACTTCTCAAGTGTTCAGTGCCTGGGTGGTCCACATTTATCTGTAGTGGCGTGTGTGTGTGTGTTAAGTTGATGGGAATTTTACCCTTAATAGAGGAAATGGATCGTTGAATATTAATGGAATCACCGGCAGAAGCTAATTAAGGTTGCACGCACACAAAGAAAGACTCGCAGTCATTTCTCTTAGTAAAAATCACCTTTACTTACTAACTTCAGGGAAGGGTAACTTGGATGTAAAATAATAAATCTCTTTCTACATTCTAAGTTTCCTATCACATCCCAAAGTGGGAGTTCTATAGTTTACATCTTCACATGGTCAGATCTAAAGTCTAAAAGCTAATGGCGGAGGCTTCTTCTAGGTAAGACAAAGAAGAAGCTCCTGGTATGCAAATACCTTTACAACTGTCCTGTTTAGCCAATGGCTATTTGACACATACTGTAGGTCACATCACCTTTGATCTGGTCAGCTTGGTTACAAACAGTTTAACCCTTGAGTGACTGAAATACAATGAAACTCGCTATTCAAAACCCAACAAACCCCTTTTCGAGTTTACATAGTATTCAGGCATACAAACATAAAGCATCACGCAAATATTCAAATTGTTGCTTGTGTAGTGGCTTTGTCAAAATGTCCGCCACCATCTCTTTGCTCTCACAGTACTTCACTTTCAAAAGTCCTCTTTGTTGCTTGTCTCTCACGGAGGCAGTCTTGTATTGAAGAAATCTTCTTCCTTTCCTGGCGCTTTCGCTGCTCAGTATTGCTATGCAAGCTTGATTGTCCTCAAATGGTTCACTTCCTTCCAGACTCATATATGATGGGTCAAGTGGAATATTTTTGGTTTTGCACTCCATCATATCCATAAATTGTAGGAATTTCAGTATTTTGCTCCTTTGGCTGATTGAGAATCCATTATCTTGATCTCTTTCAATTTCCATTCCAACATAATTTTTCACTTCTCCAAGTAGTTTGACTTCTACTGATTGGTTCAGTTTGTCTGCTATTTGCTTAGCAGCTGTTTCTGTATCACAACAGATTAGAATGTCGTCTACAAAAATTAAAATATATTGCCATCGATCATCTACTTTCCTGCTGAATAAACATCTCTCTATGTTTCCTTGTTTGAAGCCTTGAGCTTCCAGTAAGGTTGTAAGTTTGTGGTTCCATGCTCTTGCAGATTGTTTAAGTCCATATAAAGTCTTTTCAAGTTTACAAACTTTATTCTCCGTATTACTGTCCATTAGTCCAGGAGGTATTTCCATGTATATCTCCTCTGTTAATTCTCCATTTAGAAATGCTGTCTTGACATCCAGTTGTAAGACAATTTTGTTCTTAGATGCAGCTATACTCAGCAAAGTCTTTATAGCTGTTTGTCCACTAACAGGTGCATACGTTTCTGTGTAGTCAGTCCCATATTTCTGGGTAAATCCTTTTGCGACTAATCTTGCTTTGTACTTGTTGATCTTTCCATCAGCATTTTCCTTCAGTTTGAAAACCCATTTACATCCCACTGCCTTCTTTCCAGGTGGGAGTGTGGTTAATTTCCAAGTTTTATTTTTCTTCAGCGATTCTAGTTCATCTCGAATTGCGTCAAGCCATTTGGTCCGCTCACCATCGGGAAGCTTTTCCAGCTCTTCCCAACTTGAGGGCTCCATCTGACCTTTCACTTCCGCATAGAGATTCAGTTTAGGCGCTGGTATTCCTTTTGTAGTCCTTGTGGATCTTTTTAGGATTGGAGAGGGTGAGGTGGTTCCATCAGCACCGGGGTCATCCCCTTTTGTTCCTGCAGTCTCTGGGTTGTCTGCAGAATCAGGTGGTATGATTTCCCATGCTGTAAACGGAATCCCCTTTTCTTCCTCTTCACTGTCCTCTGGATTAGATGAGTAGCTGGTTTGCTTTCCATTCATGACATCTCTCTCATCTATGTACACTGCATTCAATGCTTGAACTTTGAATGTCTTTGGATTCATTACACGGTATCCTTTTGGGAGATATCCTACTAAGATTCCAAGTTCTGTTGTAGGACTTAGCTTTCCCCTTTTCTCTTTCGGGATGTAAGTATATACATGACTTCCAAAAGCTTTCAAATGTCTTAGACTAGGCTTTCTGCCATTCCATCTTTCATATGGAGTCATGTTAATGGTACTAGAAATTGACCTATTGTAGAGATAGGCTGCTGTACTAACACATTCTCCCCAGCAGGGGTCAGGCAATCCTGCCTGCAACAACATACATCTCGCACTTTGCATCAGAGTTCTATTAAATCTCTCTGAGAGTCCATTGTGCCGTGGGCTATATGCAACACTGGTCACATGTTCAATCCCTTCAGATTCAACAAATTCCTTCATTTGACTATTAACGTACTCAGTTCCTAGATCTGTGAATAACACTTGAATTCCTTTATTAAATTTGTTCTTCACCATGGCAGCATACATCTTAAACTTATCAACTACTTCAGTCTTTGATTTCAATAAGTAGACATATGCATATCTTGAATAACTGTCTATAAAATGCAGAATATATTTAGATCCTCCAGCAGAATCTTTGATTGGCCCAATAAGATCAGAGTGAACTTCATCAAGAATTTCTGCCTTAACATCTGTGCCTCTCTGCACGTGCTTTGGGGCAGTTCCTTTCCCTCTAATGCAAACGCTGCATCGCTCCTGGCTGGCAAAGCATTCTTTTACTGCTACATCACAGTCATTCAGCAGTTGCTTCACAGATTTGAAATTTCTATGCCCTAATTTCACATGATATCCATAAACACAGTCCTTATGATTACATTCCTTAGTTTTCATCTCATTTGATTTTCCATTATATGCAGCTAAATGCTCCGTTTCTGAATCGCAGGCCTCATCCTGCGCTTCCTGCAATGCCTCATCATTGCAATCTGAATCAGAAGTGTCTATTTCATCTGCTATGTTAACCAAACAGTAATGAGATCCTTTTGCTTTAGTTGGATAAATCCGTCCTTTAGGGTCAATTAACCAACATCCATCTTTCTCCATAGTCACTTTAAAATCTGCATTATTCAGTTTCCTTACAGACATCAAACATTCTTTGGCATTAGGCACATGATAAACATCAGTCAAATTCAGTTGCATTACATTTCCACATAGGCTCTCTATATACACAGTCACAGATCCCTTTTCCTTGCAAGTGATTGACTCTCCATTGGCAACTGTAAGTTTCTCATTGCATGCTTCCATATGGTTAAAACATTCTCTGTTAGACCATAAGTGGCAATCCGCTCCTGAATCAAGAATAATGTCTCTAACATGCTTGGATTCAGTTTTAGACTTTAAATCAGTACAAGAAGCTTGCTTAACCATAAGCGTGGTCATCTCATTTGGCCTTTTACTTGTACTCTGGTTCCCTCTTGTGGCTGGTTGGCGCGATTGCTGCCTTTCCGGCCTTTGTTTGAATTTCGCGGGCTTTTGGTGAGAAGAAGAAGAGGGGGAGGGGGATGAGGGGCCCCCCTTCGCCATGTTTTCTCGGCATTGAAAACTCTTGTGACCAATTTTCCCACACGTAAAGCATTTAAAAATCTTTCTTTCATGCACATTCATCACTGAGATCCCACTTGATACTTCATTTAAACGTTTCTGATCATTTTCAAACTCTTTCAGTGCACACACAAGATCATTAAGGTTCAGGTCCTTTCTCCCTAGCAAGTTTCTCCTTTCAGACTGAAATTTGGGATGAAGACTGGCTAGGAAAATTGTTATAAAGTCTCTTTCTGACACTGTTTCGCCTGCAATACGAATTTCAGCGGCCAGGGTCTGTAATTGTCTTAGATGCTCAGTCAGAGAAATATTTTCTGGCATCCTGCTTGAGAATAAGTTTCCTTTCATTGCCATGAGCTGATTTGAGGAAGTTACAGAATACTTTGCAGATAGCTCTTTCATTATATCTTTGGCCGTTTCATTATTTAACAGAATATCAGATTCACTTTGGCTTAATGCTCCCATTAAGAGGCAGACTGCTTGTGCATTTGCCCTCTTAAAATCAGGGTACTCTGGGTCATCTCTTCCTGGCTTTTCTTTATCTAAGACCCATTCAATATCCATAGCTTCAAAGGCAAACATTACATTTCTCTTCCATAAAGCAAATGGTGTTTTTGCTATGGGAGGTATAGTCACAGTTTGGGGGCCTTTTGCACTCACGACTCGTGGAGTTGCGTTGGGAGCGGCTGGAGTTCCCGTGCTCGTTGTAGCTCTGTCGTCTGGGTTCGACATCCTCGCAGCTTTCCTCCTCTCAGATTACAGCACGCTGGGTCTGAGTTCCTCAGGTCTCACACGAATAAACCGCTGAGCTTTTGCAGAGAAAAAGATCCCTTCTGGCGTTTTGTAATCCGTTTGGCTTCCCTGGAAAAATCCTAACTTAAGCTGTGCGTGTTTTGGCTTCTCCAAAATCCATTAATAATTCATATTAATATTCCAAACCATCCTCTGCTACCAATTTGATGGGAATTTTACCCTTAATAGAGGAAATGGATCGTTGAATATTAATGGAATCACCGGCAGAAGCTAATTAAGGTTGCACGCACACAAAGAAAGACTCGCAGTCATTTCTCTTAGTAAAAATCACCTTTACTTACTAACTTCAGGGAAGGGTAACTTGGATGTAAAATAATAAATCTCTTTCTACATTCTAAGTTTCCTATCACATCCCAAAGTGGGAGTTCTATAGTTTACATCTTCACATGGTCAGATCTAAAGTCTAAAAGCTAATGGCGGAGGCTTCTTCTAGGTAAGACAAAGAAGAAGCTCCTGGTATGCAAATACCTTTACAACTGTCCTGTTTAGCCAATGGCTATTTGACACATACTGTAGGTCACATCACCTTTGATCTGGTCAGCTTGGTTACAAACAGTTTAACCCTTGAGTGACTGAAATACAATGAAACTCGCTATTCAAAACCCAACATAAGTGCTGTCAAGTCGCTTCCTACTCATGGCGACCCTATGAAGTAGTGGCATGTATTCTACTGAAAATCACCATTGCTCTGGGGTTGAACACCTGCCTTGCATGAAGGATGTCCTAGCTTGACTCCTGTTAAGTCCTGTTAAAAGGCATCTGTCTGAGATCTTGCAGAGCCATCATCAGACAAAGCCAACAATATTAGGCTAAATAGGCTAATTATCTGACTTGTTATAAGGAAGCTATTTCTCTTTGTATATATTCACTTTCATGCAGTTGGAATCTGTAATTCCTTCCCATCTGTACATGTGATGGTAAACTGGCTTATGCTGTATCATTTTCTGAGCAACCTTGGTGTGTTACACTTAAGCTCTCCCTTTACCATATCCCTGTACACTTCTGCATTTTATTCTAGTGCACTTTATCAAGGGCCATGGTTTTGTAGGAGGAAACCAGTTTATTATTTAGTGAGGTCTGTTGTCTATTGGTGACTCATCTTTGTTTAGAGTGATTGCATTGATAGTATGGCCTTTATATAGAACACACTGGTTGTGCATATGCAGAACCCTTTCTGACACTGGGGGCAGGTTGTTCCTTGGGGAGTCAGACACAGTGTCCTGTTGTATGGGCTATTGCATGAATTGCTTTTCTACCAGCTGAGCTCCATTTCTTCATTTATTTTATTACATGTTTACCCCACCCTCCCCAGCCTGAAGGCCGGGCTCAGGGCTGCTTTCTGTTTCGTTGGTTGTGATTCCAACCATTATCCCTTGATCTTTGATGGCATACCTTGTTGACTTCAGTTCTAGCAGACAGGTAAGACTGTGCAGCTTTTTTTGCGTGAAAACCCACATATAGTAACCATAATATATCTGTGCAAAGGAGCAATGCATCTAGGGATTCCTGTTAGAGAACATATGTTTTCAAAAGGCTAATTTAGAACCATTTAGGATTCTAACAAAATATGCTCCGCTAGCCATCTCTATGTTGTGGTATACTTATTGTGCTGTATTACGTACAGGGCCATTGTTATAATTATATCTGAGATAAATGCTGCTTAGTTGTGCTTTATGCCAAGCCCGAATACGTTCCTGACATATGGCACTGTCTCCCTTGTTAACTCTTGACTTTTAGGAAAGATGACATAACATCATCTCAAAAATAATTGTTTCCTGTTTGTTATATTACATTGATATTCAGGTTTTCAGCAGTTGTCTACTATTCATGTTTGTTATTCCACCAACTTGCCACCAAAATGTGTGAGTGTGTGTGTGTGTTTTAAATTCCTGTTATCTTAAGATTACACCTTGTTAGGTTGTTTTATGATTCCTTGCACCTTACCCAATGAATACAGTCTGGATGGCAGGCTGGAGGCTGCAAAAACATATACCCAAATAAAGCAGTTGTTTTCTAAGTGACACTTTTTTAAAAAATGCCTCGCCTATGACCCTTATTCATCTGATTAGGTCTAGTGCTTTTCCTTAAAGTTTGTTTACATCATTTAGTATGAAAAGTTTGGACACTGCATGTAATGTTGATTTAACAAAAATCAATTTTTCTGCATTTAGGTCCATTAGTTCCATAAACCAAATTCATCCTGTTGATTAACTTCCTCCATTTCACAAAAAAACCTCTGCCTTTTAAAAATCAAACAACTATCATTTTAGTTCCAACTGTCCTTTCAGTTAAATTAAATTGGCTCTGTTCCTGGCCCTCTGATACAAGGTTATGTAATTTACCATTTTCCTCTCATATTTTCATGACACTATCAGAACCTATCATCCCTTCTTGATTAGGTGACAGGACAGTTGATGGATAGGGTTGCCAACTGCCAGGTAGTAGCAGGAGATCTCCTGCTAATTCAACTGATCTCCAGCCAATAGAGATCAGATCACCTGGAGAAAAATGGCCACTTTGGCAATTGAACTCTATGACATTGAAGTCCCTCCCCTCCCCTCCCCAAACCCCGCCTTCCTCAGGCTCCGCCCCCAAAATCTCCCACCAGTGGTGAAGAGGGACCTGGCAACCCTATTGATGGAGGATCAAATTGGCTATCATACAGCTATATTGTAGGGTTCTGTTTCATTGGTTACATGTATTTATTTTCAAATCTATAGCAAGAATATTAGTCATTAAAGTTAACATAATGCAGATGCTGCATCGTTTAAGGCTGGAGTTCTAGAGCATATCCTTAATATTAGCTCAGTTGGAATCCCACTTGTATTCTTGTCTCAAGAGGTCTTAGACCACACTGATTCTGACTGATTAATCATACATTAAATTATCAGTACAGTTGTGTCACTGGATGTATAATGCAATCCTTGTATCTTTTGTTACATTTTTCTTTTATAGCTCATAGTCATCAATAGTTGCATTCCAATCATATCCTCATTATATCTATATTCTAGGTTTTAACTTGCATCTGATTCGGTTGCCTTCATATAAAATGAATGATGAGCCAGATTGGAACCAGTGCTTTCTTATAGTGTCAGGAAGGAATACTACTGAAGTCTTTAAAGATGGAAGATCTTGTACTCCCAGCAGGACAATCTGTAATAAGAAAAAGGCTGCTGGTCAAGACTGACCAAGACAGCATGATTTTATTGTGTATTTATTTTAAAATATATTTATAGTCCATTTTTCTCACAAAACCACAGAGTGGTATGCAATCAAAAGTGCTATATAGTGCATAAAAGCAACAGCAAGATGAAATCAACAGAAACCATGAACATAGAAAAACAGCTACTCAATAAAAACAGAGCACCCAGATTTACTCAAAAGCTGTCCTAAATTGGACAGTTTTGCAGTCCCTGAATTCAGGAAAAAGTTCCTACTTTCAGTTGAAGCCTGTTCCAGAGACTGGTCTGGAATGGGCTGATTCTTTATACACTTGATCAACAGGATTGCCAGGAATCATTGCTGGGAGGGAACATATGAGGTATGCAGCTGAATATTGTTGATCTCAGGTCATGAAGATATTTATAGGTTAAAACTGGTACCTTAAATTGAGGCATGGAAATAAACAGGAAGTGAATGTAAATTTTCCAGAATAGATGAAATATGGTAAAGTATCTCACACTACTAAAGTGGTCCCTGGCTCTAAGAGTGTGGGCTGTCCTTGACAAGAGCCAGGGCCTTTTTGGCCCTGGCTTGGTGGAATGCTCTGTCTGGTGACATCAGTTCCGCAGGGCCTGCAAGACAGAGCTGTTCCACCAGGCCTATGGCTGAGAACAGCCGCAAATATCATCTGCTGACCTCCCTATTACCCCTCCTTCCTGTTATACTACCACTGTTATAGGAGGGGCAACCTACTGCAAATATCCAGCAATTCGTGTGTGGTTAGGCGCCATGTGAAATTTTGTAATTTTGTGTTCTAAGTTTTAATTGGGATTTTATTATTTTAAATTTAGATTTTTATATTGATGTTGTAATGTTTTTATATGATGTTACCCGTTCTGAGCCGGATTCGGCCGGGGAGGGCGGGTTATAAATCACTAAATAAATAAATAAAGTTAATAAGCAGACTGCAGCATTTTGCAGCAATGAAAGTTTTCAGGTTTAAGGGCAGCTATAATCAAACCTCAGGGTTGCATGCTCATAGGATAGGGCTGCCAACCTCCAGGTATTAGCTGGAGATCTCCTGCTATTACAACTGATCTCCAGCAGATATAGATTAGTTCCCCTGGAGAAAATGGCCGCTTTGGCAATTGGACTCTATGGCATTGAAGTCCCTCCCCTCTTCAAGCCCCACCCTGCTCAGGCTCCATCCCAAAAACCTTCTGCTGGTGGCGAAGAGGGACCTGGCAACTCTATCATAGGAGCAGGTAGGCTTATAGTCTACAAACTAGGTTGGGATTCAGCTCTAGAGAAATCAATCCCAATGACTAATGCTGTGGTGGGCATGGCAATAAGAAGGGCAAAAGATAGGTTGGAGCACAATGCATGACAGGAAGAAAAATACTGCCAGGAGTAAGGAAGACCAGGGCTGAAAAGCCATACACACAGTATACAGATGTAGGCTGTGGGTGGGAAAGGGAAGCTTTAGAGGGACAGGGGAACTGTGGTCAGGAGAGGGGAGCTAGAACTAGGCAGAGACTGTTAAAGCTACTTAGCTGTAGAATTATTCTAGAATTCTAAGGGAATAGTGGTGGCTAAATGCTTATTTCCAGAATTCCCATATGCCTAAAGATCAGCATCTAGATTTTCATGGAGCTTGGTTTGGACAAGCTGAAATGAGAACTGCATCCACAATCTTGCTGGATGTATAGTTCAATTCCCAGTTTACAATATGGTGTTTAGGTCAGCAATACTTTGTGATTTGAAGAAACTTGCACATTTTGACATAAAAGTACTTGTAAGGCAGATCAACATTTGATGAAATGGAGTTAAGTCAACAATTGTGAGCTGTCTTTATGCCAATAAAGGTTTTGACATTGACATTGTAAGCTCTGAACCATCTTGAGAAAATAGCAGGTAACCAAAAGTATACAAAGCAGAGGCAAGGAGAAATATACAAATATATCTGTCACAGTTGTATGCCTTGATGTACTATATACATATGTGTAAATACCTGTTAATTGGTCTACTTCTACTCTGGAAAAATGAAAAAAGTTGTTTCATGATCGGTATTTCAGTGTATCACATAATTAGGTTTGTTTGGTTATTTTAATTTTGTTTCTATTGGCAAGATGCAATATGAAATATCCACTGATTAGACAGGAGGTTCCCCTAAACACATCTATCAAGTGTTTTTTTATTAATATAGGCATCTATAAGTGGGTAAGGATGAAAAACACTCAGAAACAACTTTTTGGTTAATAAAATTGATAGATGAATGTAAAACATTCTCTCCAACACCTGAACAAATGGTTGATCATGTTTCCTTGACAACCATTTTTAAAAATTCCCACAGCCGTATTTCTGAGTGAAAGATAAGCCTGAAGCCTATGGATCTCTAATATTTTCCATCCAGATGTTCATATATCTTCATGTTTTATAAGAAATTTCATGATCTATATAGTACAACAGGAACCCCGTGGCGCAGAGTGGTAAGATGCAGTACTGCAGTCCAAGCTCTGCTCACGGCCTGAGTTCGATCCCAAAGGAAGTCGGTTTAAGGTAGCCAGCTCAAGGTTGACTCAGCCTTCCATCCTTCCGAGGTCGGTAAAATGAGTACCCAGCTTGCTGGGGGTAAAGGGAAGATGACTGGGGAAGGCACTGGCAAACCACCCCGTAAACAAAGTCTGCCTAGTAAACTTCGGGATGTGACGTCACCCCATGGGTCCGGAATGACCCGGTGCTGGCACAGGGGACCTTTACCTTTTGCCTTTTTTATATAGTACAACAGCAGAAGATTTTGTTTTCTTTTGTTTTCTTTCCCTTTGTGACTCTAGCTAATACTAGTGGTGGTTCTTGATAGCAAATACCAACCTGATAGCAAAACCCAGCCAATGAGAACCTGTGTTCTGACTGTGTTAGCAGTGCCTCTTCATGTTGTGAGATCCCGATCTGCACACATCATCTATTTTCTCTACTTTTTAGGTTGTGTCCCTCCTGTTCCACTAGTTCTTACCTCCCTGCTCTTTATATTATCATAACCAATGGAGTTCCTATTTTTCAAGTCCTCTTTCAGTATGGAAGTAGCTCTCTAGTTGTGAATCACTAGCATTATCTATTTTCTTCTGACCTCCGAATGCTTCTATCCAGAATTCATGCATGAGGGTCAGTGGGTCAGAAGGAAGGTAGATCATTTGGGATAAAGAAATTAATAATTAGGTTCCCATAACAAGCAGGTTTATTCAGTAGATACTGGTGGATGCATTTACAATTTGCCACATTGCTAACAAAATATAGAAAAAAGAGGAGAGGCATTTTAAAACTAACAGTGCATTCCTGAGCTCTTTCCCTGAAAGAGCTCAGGAGACAAAAAAGGGGCTGCGCCGTGCAGAGCAGCCTGGAAGCCAGCAGAAAGACCCAGATGCCGTCCTCCCTGCACTGCTCTGGCAGCGCGGCCCAGGGACACTGGAACAGACTCGTGCCGGCATCTGGATGGTGCATTTCTGTGCGCCGTCCCCGGGAGGGCGTTCCCGGGGCATTCCCAAGGTGTTCTGGCACCGGGCTGGGGGAGGAGCCGCCTTTAGGTGGCCTACAAAGCCCTTTTGGGCTGGGAAAAATCCCTTATTTATTTTGGACAAATACGCCACCTTTTAGGTAGCATATCTCCCATGCAACCCTATGAAGGGTTGCACGGATTTTTCCCACCGCAAGGAGGTTTCAGCCCCAGTGAGGGGGGGTGAAACCTCCTTTGGAGGCAGTGCAGCCACGCTGCCTCCTATGACCAGCACAACCATTCCGCTCAGGAATGCTCTGTAAATGTACATTCTTGCCAATATAGGTTTAATTCAAGTTACAGCTGCAGAAAAAGCAAAATTATGCTGTAAGTGCCTCCTATGAAAACAGGTGACTTTTGTCCATGGTTCACTTACCACCATAAATGGACTCCACACTGAAAACAGTGTGTGAGATCAAGATGAAGGCATAGTTGGTGTGGTCATTAGCTCAGAGATCCAAAAGATGGCACCCAAGATCCCCTCTAGCTCAGGGTGGATTAAGCATTTTTTCATATTTATTTATTTATTTGAAATATTTCTATGTTATTTCTTTGTCTTTTCCCCTGGTGTGCCTTGATTGCTGTTATGGCACACCCTGATTTCTCCCAGAAAGGCTTCGTTGGAAGCACTGCTGTGGTCATTGTCCCAGGATCCTCTGCTGTGTTCACTGCTGCATGGTTCCCTGTGAGACACAAAACATGGCATTGCTCCCCATGTTCTGTGTGTACCTCATGGGACTTGCTCACGGTGTTACTCTTGCAGTACATCCATTCAGGGTGGGATGGAGGGTGTACAGATGAAAGGGAGGCTGGCAACAACATCCCTTCTGGCGGACGCCGAAAATGACATTGCCATGTTCTAATGCCTAAGGCTTCGGTCTAAGTTTACCTCCGTTGATTCCAGCAGTTTTCTGCTGGAATTCATAATATCTGCAATTTTACTGCTTTGATGTTCATACCCTGTCACAAAATGTAGTGATTACTTCAATTTATAGATTTAAATGAGGATGAAACAAATTCAAGTAGGCAAGGTCCATCAATAGCTGCTAGCCTTGATGGTTAAATAGTTCTCCACACTTGGAAGCGGTGCATCACTGAATAACAGTGAAAGGGGGCGAGAACAGGGGGAGGTTTTAACATTTGTGTCCTTGAGGGCTGTCCAAAGGCATCAGGTTTGCTGCTAAGGGAAACAGGATGCTATGCTAGTTGGATCATTGACCTAATCTAGTAGGGCTCTATGTTGTTTCATATGTGTCGTTTGCTGGTTTATTGATTATAGCAGGCGTGGGGAACCTTTTTTCCGCCAAGTGCCATTTGGATATTTGTAACATCATTCGTGGGCCATACAAAATTATCTACTTAAAAATTAGCCAACCAAGCCCGAAGCAGGCAGCTGCCCCAGATGACACCCCCCCGGGTGAGGGCAAGCAGGCAGGCATCCAACTGGTGGTGCACTCGCCCACCTGGTGGCACAGAACAGTCTGTTGCACCAGCTGGGCTTAGCTGTCCAGCCGCATGCTGGAGTTGCTCCTGCTCCACATGGTCGGGGCCTGATTCTACAGCTGGCTCCTGCTACCTCTGCCTGCAAGGCTGAAATGAGGACACACTGACTAAGAACTCGCCCTCCGTGCATTCTTACCCTGCCCCCTTTAGCCCCTCCATTGTCGCCACTTCAGCCTCCAGCCCTCTTGTAGTACAGTTTCTCCATGGCCCGGGTGGGAAAGGGTTAACACAGTTTCTTGGGCAGTCCTAGCAGCTCCATAGCTAATGACTCTTCTGCAAGGAGGAAAAAAGGTTCCTTTTCTCAGCAAAACAAACTCACATCTGCCTTGAATAAAAGCTATTCCTGTCTGCGGGAGGGGGCGGATTGCCAGTCTTAGATCCTTCTGAGCTAGTGATATGCCAGGACCCACAAAGGGCCAGACCAAATGATTTTGTGGGACTTAAATGGCCCCTGGGCCTGACATTCCCCACCCCTGGATTATAGACTTGTTTCCCCCCTGATTAATTCATAGATGATGTTATTGATTGATGTTTTGGCGTTTGAGTATGTTTATTGTCAATTGCTTGGAGAACTTTATGTTGCAATGCAAGTTATGAATTTCCTAAATAAATAAATGAGATACAGAGCAGCCTCACTTCAAGACTCCTAAAGGAGTCCTCACACACACACACCATTATTTTCCTCCATCAATGCGCTGTATATCTACCTGTTGTCATTGTCTTTTAAAAAAGGCCATATTGCTAGCCATATTTTCGGAAAGTTCTCACTTGTCTTTTTAACAGTACATAAGATCAGATAACAAATTTTCAACCTGTGCTGGATTTGGGGAAAAACACTTATTTAACAACTATCTCTCATTTCCAGAACATCACTGCTTCATAGAACTCCATAAATCCACAGTGACAGTTCTGCAGAGTCCCTTGACATTGTGAACACATAATCCTAGGAAGAGATGTTGTAGCTGGCAGTGGGGATTACAGTCAGAAATGAAATGTGGACAGAGTTCCTGGGCAAAGACAGCCGCAGAAACAGGGTTTCATGACAAGGACCATAGTCTTCCAGAGGAATTTGTGGCAAGAACAATGTGAACAAGTTTTCAGTTGAATAAATTAGGTGGCCTATCTAAGTCTACTGGACTGGATAGCTCAGTTTAATGGACTACGATACAGTAAGCAGGCCAACTCATTATCTGACTGACAGAATTAGACTTGGAATTGGAATACAGAGAGAGCGTGGGGAAAGGCTGTTTTTGTAGGCAACCAGATGGATAGAGTTAACAATGCAAGAGGCCTCTTTAAGAAAGTCAACAGTCGGGTTTAGGGCAGACCTGAACAGCTTGTGCCACTAAAACAAAGGCAGGACTCCAGACACAAATAGTGGCCGACCAAGATCCTCATAATCATTCGATTTTTCTTCTTGCTTTGGACTGTAAAACGGGGACATGGGTAAACATCCGGCAGGTAACAATGCAGGGTTAGTGGGCTGCATTCAATTTACTGTGTCACAGATTATGTAGTAGTTTGTGTTTGGCAGAAGCCAGCCTTGGGCTGCCCTGAAAATGCTCTGTTTCTTCCTTAATAAGAACCCTATGAACTGTGGTTTCCTATAGGGTTGCCAGCATCTAGGTGGGGCCTGGAGAGCTCCCAGAATTATAACTGATCTCCAGACTACAGAGATCAGTTACCCTGGAGAAAATGGTTGCTTTGGAGAGTGTACTCTATAGCATTATAGCCCATTGAGATCCCTCCCCAGACTCTACCTCCAAATCTCCAGGAATTTCTCAACCTGGACATGGCAACCCGAGTTTCCAATAGAATCAAGAACAATCCAACCTCCAAAAAGGATAAAATGGGGATTAAACCTACACTTGTAGTACAATCCTAAATAGAGTTATACTTCTAAGTAAATTGATCGCAGTGGACTTTGAAAGGTGTAACTTTGTTTAGGATTGCACTGTGATGTCTACATTCATGTACGGTATACCTTTAAGTGAACATTCAAGAGCTCGTTTCTGTTTTCCCCCTCAAGATCAGTATGGGAGGGGCCTCACTTAGGTCATGTTCTGTGCATGTGTTAGTTGCAGTCCTCCAGTGTGTGTCTTACTGTTCTCCATCTGCAAAAATTCTCTCAGTTGGAAGCGTTAGCAAACCTGTTCTTGAAGCAACCAGTCTCCTGAGTACTGGCTAATGAGCAGTACTGAAGGGTGATCTGATCAGTAAGGGTGCCCTGATTCACTACACCACATGCACTGCTGGTCTTTTGCATGGGTAGGAGAAAATGAAGCAGGAGGAGGAGAGATGGGGGGAGCTGGTTTTTATATCCCGCTTTTCTCTTCCTTAAAGAGTCTCAAATCCCCTTCCTTTCGCCACAGCAGGTACCTTGTGAGGTAAGTGGGGCTGAGAGAGTTCTGAGGGAACTGTGGCTTGCCTGAGGTCACTCAGCAGGCTTCATGTGGAGGAACAGGGAATCAAACCCAGTTCTCCAGATTAGAGCCCACCACTCCTAACCACTACATCAAGCTGGCTCTCCAAAGCTAAAGGGAAGGCAGATGACTAACTGTGCAATCCTGAAGGGGGGGGCGAATGCCCACAGGAGCCAGTGTGACCCCTACACCAGCATCCGTGCCACTTGTGCCATGCAAACTGGCATGGATAGTAGTGTAGGGCAACTTACACCAGCCCCCTGGACCACAATGGCAGCGTGGCTCTTGAATGCCGGCGTGGCCTCCCACCAGTGTTTCCCTGGTATATCTCCTTGCACCGGTGTCTTGGGAGGCATTCCCACAGTGTTCCTGGGGGCAGTGCTGCCTCTAGGCAGCTTCCTGACCCCTTTTGCCCTGGGAACACTGCTCCACACTGCAGCGTTCCTGCACCAGCAAAACAGCTGGCATAGCCTTGCTATGTCTATGGGGCATTTTTTCGCCTTTTTCATTTTCAGGGTGTTTTATTTTTATTTTTTCCGTCCAGGAAGCCACTCAGAATGCGGCGTGGCTGCACCACTCCCGGCCACTGCCTAACTGCCCCCCTTTCAGGAATGGGTTGTATGTCACCAAATGCCCAACGTTTTTGGTACCATATGACATTTAAAAGGCTCAGTGTGTCAACCTGTGTGAAGAAGTTTAATTTATTTATGTTTATAAAGCAGATAAATGAAGAAAAGCTTCTAAACAATCGGGGTTCTTCTAGTTAAACATGGTACGGCTGTCAGTAAGTATACCAGTTCAGCTCACATGTGTGAAGAAATGAGAGGAGATCAATCAGTTTCATGCTAGCTTATGTTTTCCTTTCCCCTCCCCGTTTCTTAAATTCAGATTCTTTACCACCTGCTTGTTCAGAGTGGAATGAATAATGATTACCACTGTGATAGAGAATGTCTGCTAAAATCCCAGTAAGTCATCAAATGGCTGTTATGTACAAAGATAGTGCAGTCAGTAATCAAGCCTTTTCCAGTAGGGTTAGGGAACAACATTATATGTGCATGTTATAGTAGTTATGAAAATGGATATTTCGGTATAAGCACCACATGTAGATCAAACTGACAGACTCCTTAGGGAATAAGCCCCATCACCTTCTGAATGCAAGACAAGCATAAAACTACTGCAGCAGCAGGGGGGAAATATCAGCTTGAAAATAATTAAACAGCAAGGCAGCCACCCATAATGATATTCAGCAGTGCGCATTAGGGACAGTTTGCTGGAAATGCACAAGAGCACTCCAGTTGTTTAATTAACATTGAAATGGCAGTAAAAATCCTGTTAATTTATGTGTCTCTTAATGATGCTCATTTAAATACTGTCAACTTTTCTTGGGTTTAATATTCATGATTTCTAGTCATTAAAACACCAAGGCTCAGCTTGCAGATTCATCGAAAACGTAAATGGTTTGATAAGGATGAGGCATATGAGAGTTCATTCAAAGCTAGGGGGTTAGGCATCTGGTGTAACTTTCCCAGCACTTCGGTCCAGGTCACAGTAACTTGCTCTATAAATAATATCACTTCGCTTATTGTGACATACAATCAACCACTAAGGGGTTGCTTTAGATTTCAAACATGAGCCCAGCTAACTACAGTACGTATTATTTATGTGGGAATAGTTACCTCTCTATGATAAATCACCTTATCTCCATGTAAATGTATTGCTATATTGAAAGTCAGTGTTCAAATTCTGTGTTAAATTATGAAACTAATGTCATACATATCAGGAAATATTGTATTAATATAACTAGTGCTTTTGCTGATGGACATTGAAAAGCAAAGAAGGGGGAGAGAGAATCTTACCTATCAAAGGGACCAAGCTCACAGGTTAGAACTGAAAGGAGGATAGAAATGAGGAGACATGATACAGGAGGAATGAAAGGGACTGTACAAATATTCAACTTCAGTCTTGCACATTTACCTATAGGTAAGTCCCACCAAGTTTGATTGGACTTACTCCAAAATAAATATGCACCCAAATTTGCCCTTACTCTGCTGTTCTCTGTTAGGTCAGGTTACCCAGCTTCTCAATAGTCCCCTCAGTTTTATTTATTTATTTATTGTCCACCTTTCTCTCTGGGACACAAGGCGGATTACATAGAGTGAGTTAATACAATCAACAAGATGGAACATTCAATAACAATGCAATAGGATATGGGTTGTAGAACCAACCAGAAATCTAAAAAACAGAACTAAAACAAAGAATACATGTTAACATAACACATTAAGTGATGCAAAAATGGTGCTTTAGGCTGATCTAACCACCACCACCCCCAATCACGTGGGGTGTACATTTGGTAAAGCCAAACCAAAAAACGGCTTTTTAAACTGTAGCAAGTAATTCTGATCCCAAAAAAGCTGGAAAAACTGCTTTTTTCTGGGATCATGTTGGGATCACTGGCTACAGCAGTAAGAAAGTAAAAGCCCCTTTTAAAAGAAAAAAAACACACCAACTTTGGCATATTCTTTCTGAACTCTGCAGCACTTTAAAGTTTAAATCCTATCCCCTCTCTTCTGCTCCATTATAGCCTATGAGGAATTTTTCTGGGGCTCTTTGGAGGCTGTTGTTAAGATAGAGGCACCAAATTTGCAGCATAGCTTCTGCAGACTGTCCTTAGATGAACCCCCAAGTTTGGTAAAGATTGGGTCAGGGGGTCCAATTGGGTCAGGGGGTCCATTCTTCTCAAATGGAAGAAAA
Source organism: Euleptes europaea (assembly GCF_029931775.1). Lineage (NCBI taxonomy): Eukaryota > Metazoa > Chordata > Lepidosauria > Squamata > Sphaerodactylidae > Euleptes > Euleptes europaea. The sequence goes on along the minus strand of NC_079313.1, from coordinate 72,192,988 downwards.
CAGGGGCCCATAAAACTGGACCCCTTCACCCAATCTTTACCAAACTCGGAGGTTCTTGTAAAGAAAGCCACCAGCAGATATGCTGAAAATGTGGTGCCTCTACCTAAAAAAACAGTCATCTCAGAGTCCCAGAAAGATTCCCCATAGGCTACAATGGAGCTGATTTTTTTTCAGATTCCCAAAAAACTCTGGGGGAAAAACATACCTGTATGGGGATTTAGGAATATTCAGGAATCCTAGTATACCTGAATCTGAATTCCTCTTAAAAAAAAAATTTTTTTGCACACCCCTAAGAATTTTTTTGCACATTGAAAAATAATTGGGTCCATTATAGTCTATGGGGGTATTTCAGAAGCTCCTATTGGGGCATTTTTGGATGCAGAGTCCCCAAATTTGCAGAGTGGCTGCAAGGAACTCTCCTTAGACAGTCACCAAAGTTTGGTGATCTTTGGGACAGGGGGTCCAATATTATGGATCCACAAAGGGGTCACCCCCATCCTCCAGGCATTTGTGAGTCCATCAGTTTTCAGGTTCAGATGTGCAGCATTGCTGAGGACTGGCGAAAAAAGCCAATTGGCAGGCTGGCGCCTCAAAGTCTAGAGGTGTCAGGCTGCTATCTCGGTTTCAGTATTGTTTCTGTGTCGGTACTGTACTGTCTAGCCTCAAGGCCGACCACACATACCAAGGCCTGGGAATACTGCTCCTGGGAAAGTTGACTCTGTCTGTGTATGCTGAAGTTGTATAATCTCCCGCCATTTACTGCCTTATATTATCGTTCGGCTAGTAAGACTCTCATAGCTGCCATAGTTCCCTGTATGCACTGTATTGCCTTTTTGACCAGTAAAAGCCATCTGCTTGGATTCTATACGACTCTGTGGTGATTTCTGGTTCGAAGGGTCAGGAGCTTACATTATGGCAGCTATCCATCATCTTCTTTATTGTACTACTAGTCAGGCTGGAGCCCAGGGGGGTTCGCCTGCCGCTTGGATGGGAGCTGAGAAGCTCTCCGAGTGACCTACTATCCTGGATTCCTCTCGGAAGGATCCCACCCTGTTACAGGACATAGTCGCTGAACTCTTCAGAACTACCCTAGAGGTTTGCCGCTTGAGGGGACTGGTACAGGAACAGTGGCAATCTCTTAAAGGGACTCTCTGGATGTTGACGTCGGAGGATACTGATACTCGTTTAGATCTTCAGGACTTGGATCAATTACTGGACGATGCCCGGTTGGCAACTGAGGATTTACAAGTACTAACTGGACTTTTGGATAATCTTATTTCTCGAGAGACTCTTTCCTCTAGTTCTACCATGGCAGGAGCCCCGCCGGAGGGTTTTTCCCTGATCCCGGATGCGGCCAGCTGTCAGGCTGAAGCCAAGCGAGTCGCTATTCGCACCGCTCTTCTCTTTGTGGAATGTACAAAGGACACCCCGGTCGCCACCTTGGCTCAAGCTTTGACCTCGACTTTTGGAGCCGATGCACCTGCACTGGCGGTTCGAATACAACCCTTGCTGGGCGGGGAATCCGACCCCATACTCTCACTCCTGGAAACAGAACTTTTACCGCGCATTACGGCGGAGGCTGCCCTAAGACTTGAGAACGCCAAAGTTCTTGCGGATAAGGATGCCGCCGAAGCGGCTAAGGTCGCCAGAGAGAGAGAGGCTGCTGACGCAGCCAAGGCGGCAGCAGCAAGGGTTAGGGATCGGGCGAGAATGGATACGCGCCCCAAGGGCACTGTACAAGGGCTATCAGGTCTGTCTTTTTCCCCGGCGTTTGTCCCGTCGCGCGCGACCCAACGCGCACGCCGTTTGGCGGACCGACGTCTAGACTCAGGAGAGTCTGAAAACGAGGATCTTTATGGAGATAGCTCTCAATGGGCCACGAGCTTCCGGACCAGTAAACCTCATCTCACTGGTGGCCCAAGTGAGGAGGTTCACCTCTTACGAGCCCAGAATCGGGAGCTCTCCGACCGTGTTGATCAACTCCAAGAACTAATGGAACGTATGCTTCAGGATAACAGGCAATTACAACAAACCCTGATAGCCCAAGCACAGCCTGTTCCGATACCGGGTCAGGGGGTGCCCATCCAGCCACCCCAACCACCCGCTAATGTGCCTGCTCCACCCTTGCCTCCCGGAGCTCCCGTTGTTCCTCCGCCCGGACCACCCGTGCAACCGGGCCAACCTGCGCCCGGCCCTTGGAAGCAACTTAAATTGAGGGCTACGTACGACGGATCTCTCGAGACTTTGCCTTGTTTCTTGCATCAAGTGGACAGTTATATGCGAGAACAAGGACAACTTTTCCCCACGGAAGATAGCCGGGTGCGTTATGTAGCTTCCCTTCTGACAGGTAAAGAAGCTGACTGGATGGTCCTCCAGTTTGACACCCGCTCTCGAGCTATTCGTTCCCTCAACAACTTCATGACTGCTCTAAGAAGGAGGTTTGAAGACCCCTTCCTGGGGGAAAGAGCCAAAACGGAACTCTTACAACTAAAACAAGGCTCTGCTACAGTTCGAGAATTTGCCGATGAATTTCAACGACTGGCAAGCAAAATTGTAGGCTGGCCCGAAACCACTCTAATTCATCATTTCAGGGAAGCCTTGCACCCTGACGTTCTGAACTGGTCATACATGCGGGGCGATCCCGATACCCTTGAAGACTGGATTCTATTGGCCGAGGAAGTGGAAAGCCGCCGACGCTTTATTTCCCTAGTCCGTCAAAAGCACAAGGAAAAAGGCACCCAAAAGCCGCAATCCAAGGCACCACCGCCCGTCCCACGAAATCCTCCACGTCCGCCCCAGGAACGTGAAGTCCGATTTCAGAGAGGTGCCTGTCTTACTTGCGGAGAAATGGGCCACTTTGCAGCTGTTTGCCCGCACCGCCATGAATTATTTCGTCCCAGCACGACGACCCGCGCCAGAGGTCATCCACCACGCAGAGGCACCGCGGCCACCCGCAGCGCAGCTCCGGGAAGACCCACACCCTCTGCACTCCATGCCGGAGACCCAGCCTCCCTGCCTACTACTAACGACCCCGCCGGGTCTCGGATTACAAGTGCCCCATTGGGGGACAACTTTCCCTCTTCGGATGAGGAAAATCCTTGGAATTCTCTAGCCTTAAACCTGGAATCTCCCCTCGACTTGTCAAAAAACGGCTCCGGTCTGTGGTGAATGGAGCGTCTCCACAGACCTCTCAGGATCCTCCTGTTAAACCGAATGCTCCTACCAAAATCAAAGAAGTGGACTCCACCGTCTACGTGGATGCAGTTTTACAACACATTAACGGTGGCCCACAACTACCCGTCAAAGCACTAATCGACTCCGGTTGCTGTCGCACTCTCATAAGCGAAGCCACTTTTGCTGCACTCAGAGCCGAATCTGAGGCTTTACCCGCCCCCGTCCAATTTGCCCAAATGAACGGGAGCCATTTCCAGGGGGGTCCAGTTGATCACCGCACCATAGGGGTAGCAATGGGAATTGGCTCCCACTGGGAGCAAATAGACTTCACTATAGCCCCTATCCGTTTTGATGTGGTCTTGGGTATTAACTGGATTAAAGGACATAGTCCCAGTATTAACTGGGAAACAAACACTATCTCCTTCGCCAGCCCCATGTGCAATCAGCACCGGCAGAACTTTGCACTGTTATATCCGCCCGTACCAGCATTGGCCTCCAATGTCCCAGCACTTCCAGTCCTACCTAATGTATATCGAGACTTTGCGGATGTCTTCGACCTTAAAGAATGTGATACCTTACCCCCCCACCGGGCCTCAGACTGTACAATTGAGGTGGTCAAGGACTGCACATTAACCAAAAGTAAGATTTACCCTATGAGCGCTTCCGAGTGCACTGTTCTCCGGGACTTCCTTGACAAAAACCTCGCCAGAGGGTTCATTCGCCCATCGAATGCCCCAAACTCGGCCCCCGCGTTTTTTGTCCGGAAAAAAGAGGGCGACCTTCGTTTATGCATTGACTTCAGAAAACTCAATGCGGTTACCCAAACCAACGCCTATCCTATCCCATTAATATCTGATATTTTGGGACAGTTACAGGAGGGCCGGGTGTTCTCCAAGTTGGACTTGGTGGAAGCCTACTACCGAGTCCGCATCCGCGAAGGAGATGAGCACCTCACTGCCTTCTCTAGCTGTTTCGGTATGTATGAATTCCTCGTGATGCCGTTCGGATTGAAAGGGGCCCCGGGGGTCTTTATGCAACTCATCAACGAAATCCTTCATGACTTGCTGTATCGCGGGGTGGTGGTTTACTTAGACGACATTCTTATTTATTCAAAAACCATGGAAGAGCATGTAACTCTAGTCCGAGAAGTTCTGCAGCGCCTGCGCGACCACCAACTCTTTGCAAAACTGGCTAAATGCGAGTTTCATCAAAGCCAGCTCACATTTTTAGGATACATAATCTCCCACCAAGGTCTTCGCATGGACCCTGTCAAAGTCCAAGCCGTTCTCGATTGGACTCCTCCCACCAACCGCAAGCAAGTGCAACAGTTTTTGGGATTTGCAAACTTTTATCGAGGATCCATTCCGAACTTCGCCCAAGTGGCCCTACCCATTACTGATCTACTAAAAACCAAAGGGAAAGCAAACACAGCTACCTTACCCTCCGCAAAAATCCTGTGGACTGATCAATGCCAAGCCGCGTTTGTGGCTCTCAAACGCCTCTTCACATCCGAACCCGTACTACAGCACCCGGACCCAAACCAAATGTTTATTGTGCAAGTCGATGCCTCCGATGTAGCTATGGGAGGGGCCCTCCTCCAGAAAGGTCCGGATGGCCTCCTTCACCCGTGCGCTTACTTTTCGAGAAAATTTGCGCACGCACAATTGAACTGGCCCATTTGGGAAAAAGAGGCAGCGGCCGTTCACCATGCCCTGACTCTATGGAGACAATTCTTAGAGGGGTCCAATATCCCCTTCGAGGTTTGGACCGATCACAAGAATCTAGCTGCCCTCACGGGGTCCCATAAACTATCAGCAAAACAACAACGTTGGGCTGAATTCTTCGCTCAGTTTCGTTTCGTCCTAAAGCATGTTCCTGGGAAACAAAACGTTCTCGCAGATGCCCTCTCCCAGTTGCCACAATACCCGGTAAAACTCGAGAGACCAACTGACTCTCTGTTCACCCCTACGCAAAGGGGAGCCCTTCCTGTACTGGCCGTGCAAACTCGATCTCAGCAACAGCACCCCAGACCCAGTTCTCCAGCACCTCCAACCCGAGCGGCTACCCAACCGCCCTCGCAACAACAACGAACCGACGATTCCACTCCTCCAACCCCACCGGCTGCCCTACCGCCTACAATCTGCGCACCACCGCACGTAAGCACTACCCCCATAGCTGGTCCTAAGACTACTATAGCCGGGGGGGGGGGGTTCCCGCCAAGGTTCCCATCTCCGAATCCTTTTTAAATACCCTTCGGAACCACTGCCTCTCTGAACGCTCCACTCACACCCTACCCCCTGGGGTAATAGAACAGGGAGGCTCATGGTACAAAGACTCTAAATTGTATGTACCCAAGGCACTTCGAAAAGACGTCTTACACTTAGCTCATGGAGTAAAAACAGCTGGACACTTTGGATTCCTAAAAACTCTCCACTTATTGCGCAGACAATTTTGGTGGGGGGGAATGCGTTCCGACGTTGACTCTTTTATTCGCAGCTGCCCTGTTTGCGCCACAGTGAAGCGATCACAAGGCAAACCCCCGGGGCTACTGCAACCTCTAGAAACACCCACCAGACCATGGGAAGTGATTGCTATGGACTTTATGACTGATCTCCCTCTCAGCGGGGGAAAATCTGTGTTATGGGTTGTTACTGATTTGTTTTCCAAGCAAATCCATTTAGTTCCATGCGCAGGGATCCCCTCTGCTCAAAAAATGGCCCGCCTCTTCGTTACACATATCTTCAAATTACATTCGTTTCCGCGCAAAATAATCTGTGACCGCGGCAGTGGCTTTGTTTCCAAGTTTTGGAAAGCATTCCTCAAGTTGGTGGGGGTTGAACAAGGATTGTCTACTGCATACCATCCTCAAACCGATGGTCAAACTGAACGTGTAAATGCTGTCCTTGAATGTTATTTACGCTGTTATGTAAACTACCACCAAGATAACTGGGTAGAACTGTTACCTTTTGCAGAATATGCCTACAATAATGCTGTACATCAATCTACAGGTTTTAGCCCATTCTATGCAGTATATGGACAGGATTTCGGTCCTGTTACGCCCAAAAATAATGTGGAGGGGGAGGGAGATCCTGACGTTGCTTCCTGGGCACACACCCTCCGTACCACTTGGCCTTGGCTCGTTAGCAATCTCGACCGAGCCAAGCGCAAATACAAAGCCCAAGCTGATAAACATCGTTCCCCCGGGGGCGAACTTCGAGTGGGTAAATTGGTCTATCTTTCCACCAATAACCTACGTTCCACCCGTCCGTGCCTTTAACTCAATGCTAAATTCATTGGCCCTTTCCCGATCACACGGGTCATAAATCCTGTCACGGTGGAATTAGCTCTCCCGAAAACCCTGAGGCGTGTGCATCCCGTTTTCCACATTAGCCTCCTGAAGCCCCATACGGCCTCTCCACAATGGCATCCCGATCCGCCCCCCGAACAGCCCATTATGGTGGGGGGGGGAAGAGCACTTCGAAGTCTCCAAAATCCTTGACTCCCGTGTTCACCATGGCAACCTACAGTATTTGGTCCGTTGGAAACACTTCCCCCCTGCCTACGACGAGTGGGTTCGCGCACGAGATGTCTCCGCCCCCAAACTAATCGATGCCTTTCACACTGCCTACCCGGACAGACCATCCCCCTTGCAGACTGGGAGGGGGCCTTAAGGGGAGCAGGATGTCAGGCTGCTATCTCGGTTTCAGTATTGTTTCTGTGTCGGTACTGTACTGTCTAGCCTCAAGGCCGACCACACATACCAAGGCCTGGGAATACTGCTCCTGGGAAAGTTGACTCTGTCTGTGTATGCTGAGGTTGTATAATCTCCCGCCATTTACTGCCTTATATTATCGTTCGGCTAGTAAGACTCTCATAGCTGCCATAGTTCCCTGTATGCACTGTATTGCCTTTTTGACCAGTAAAAGCCATCTGCTTGGATTCTATACGACTCTGTGGTGATTTCTGGTTCAAAGGGTCAGGAGCTTACAAGGGGTGCCATTTGTATCTGGGGCACATAGCATGATGTCCATGCAAATTACCGTATTTTTCGCTCCATAAGACGCACTTTTTTCCTCAAAAGTGAGGGGAAATGTCTGTGCGTCTTATGGAGTGAATGTGGCTCTGTGTGGCCGGCCGCCTCCCAGCTGGCCGTCGAGGCGGGGAACGCCGGCACGCGCTGTCCCAACGTGCACACGCCCAACCGGCTCTGTACTGCTGCCCGCCTCCCAGCTGGCCGTCGGAAGACCCGGCAAGGGGGCGGGGGTGACCCTTTAAACTGCTCTGCACTGAGCAGTTTAAAGACCCACCGCCCACTCTCCCGGGAGTCCCCGAGGTCCGGACAGATCAAGGGGACCCGCCTCTTCCAGTGCCACGGAATGCGCAGCTCGCGCTTGCAACAGCATCCCCGTCTCCCATGCCAACCCCTCCCCCTGCTGCCCAGCCACCCGTGTCGTGTCTGGGATCATGTCCCCACTCCTTTCCATGCTCTCATCCGTCTGTGGCAAGTCCCCCCTTTTTTCCGTCCCCTTCTGCCTCTTCTACCTCTTCCTGTCCGCCTATGGGCTTTTCCCATGCAATGTGCATCTCTTCCCCCCCCCCTTTCCATCTCTTTTGCTCCTATGGGCTTTTCCCATGCAATGTGCATCTCTCCCCCCCCCTTTCCATCTCTTTTGCTCCTATGGGCTTTTCCCATGCAATGTGCATCTCTTCCCCCCCACCTTTCCATCTCTTTTGCTCCTATGGGCTTTTCCCATGCAATGTGCATCTCTTCCGCCCCCTTTTCCATCTCTGGCCCCAACTCCACTCCTTCCATTCCTTCCATCCATACCTCTCATCCCCCTCCTTCCCTTTGTCCTTCCCAGTGTCCTTTGGGCCTGCCAGGGCCGCCAGGGGGCTGAGCAGCCAGCCCCCCTTTTCTTCCCTCTGTCCCCCTTTCCTCCTTGTCCGGTCTCAGCCATTTAAAAACGACCTGTCCCTCTGGGGGCGAGGATCCTTCCTCCTTCCGATGCCCCCCTTGTCCCCTTCGCTCTCCCTCCCACTCCTCCCTGCTGCTGCTGTCACTTGGAGGTTCCGGGGCGCAGCCAGCTGATCTGGCGCGTCTGTCCCCTTTTTCCCCAGCCGGCTGTTCACTCCTTCATGCATCTCAGCATCCCGGGAGAGTGGGCAGTGGCTCTTTAAACTGCTCCTCGCTGCCAGCGGGGAGCAATTTAAAGAGCCACTGGCCCGAATTTTTTTTTCCCCACCCCGACGGCCAGCTGGGAGGCGGGCAGCCGCACAGAGCCGGCTGGGCGCATGCGCGTCGGGACAAGTTTTTAGAGGAGGAAAACAAGATTTTTTCTTGTTTTCCTCCTCTAAAAACTAGGTGCGTCTTATGGTCAGGTGCGTCTAATGGAGCGAAAAATACGGTAGCTTCCAAATTGAGGGAAACAGCTTAAATGCAAGAAAAAAATAATGCACTGAAAACATTTCTTTTGGTGGCAAATGATATCCTGTGAACATCCTTTATTGTGGTAATCAAAAATCTGATTTCAAGAGATGGACATTGTGGAGAAATGAAGCCTCTACTCAGGGCAACCTTCTGTTTGACAGCAGGTTTTCAGGGAGAGGCTGGTGATATCGGAGCCAGCCGAAGTCTCAACCGTGGCAGCTGTCTGAAGGAGATTGCTCATCCACAGGTATGAGGGAGTATCCTTCGGAAGCCTGGTGTTGTGAGCAGCTGTTGAAGCCGGTTCTTTTTAGTTAGAGGGTATATCTCTCCAGTCAGGACTTGGTGAGCCCCGTCTTTTAAAAACCTTTATGCCTGATCCATATCAATCCACTGAATGGTTGGTCAGACCAAGTTGTCTCCGATTACATGACCCCGACCTCAAAAGGGTCCCAACTATGGGGCCCTAACAAAACCAGTCAAAAAATATAGAAAAATAGGAGAAAGCACAGAGCCGTGTCTCTGTACAAAGGCGAATAGCCGAACCCAAAAAAGATGAATATTTATTTGGCTTTTTCAGGAATTGCCTATTCAGCTTCGAGGAGATTCCCAGGTTTTGCCATTCAGTAAACCCCAAACCCACTGATGTTGCAGCTGATGTCACCAGAAGCTTCATAATTGCCTGTAGTGGCAATAAATGGGGTGGGAGCAGGGAGGAATATCATTGCTGCCAGGTGCAACACCTAAACAGTGGGTCCCCCCCTCCAGCTCTTCCTGTCTCCAGGTATAAACTTGGATAGCACCAGAAGTGGGCAACATAATCTGTGCCCTTGGATGGGCTGGACCATCAGATTCAATATCAGCCCAAATTATAGTTGGTTAATTTCTGTACATTTTATTTAAATTAAATTGTTTTTTTCTATTGTACTTATTATTGTTGTAAACCACTTGTAGGAAGTAATTAATTGTCCTGCTTTCACCCAGGGAGAGCCAAACATTCTCACAAGCCCTTCCAAGGCAGGCACTATCAGAGCTGTAGGTCCTACAATAGCCAGAGCTGAACTGAGGCTATTGATAGGAGATAGTGCCTGCAGCTGTAGCAGTGGCCAGGAGTCTGCAGTCACTGCAGAGAGCCAGTGTGGTGTAGTTATTAAGAGCAGTGGACGCTAATCTGGATAACCGGGTTTGATTTCCCACTCCTCCACATGAGCGGGAGACTAATCTGGTGAACTGGGTTGGTTTCCCCACTCCTCCACATGAAGCCAGCAGGGTGACCTTGAGCTAGTCACCTCTTCGAACTCTCTCAGCCTCACCTACCTCACAAGGTGTCTGTTGTGGGGAGAGGAAGAAAAGGAGATTTTAAGCCAGTTTGATTCTCCTTAAAAGGTAGAGAAAATCAGCATATAAAAACCAGCTCTTCTTTTTCTTCTTACAGCAGGGACTTGTCGAGTATCCTGCAAAGCCTACAGAGAAGCTTGGTCTTCCAATGAGGAGAGGCCCGAGGTGGCAAGCCACACACTACCTCATCTGAGTTGAGCTTCCACCTGGGCTTTCTGTCTTCTCCACTCCTGGTGTTCTGAGGGTGACTGTGGGGTTCCTGGCAATATAATATCTCCTGAGTGTGTTTCTTGGTAGTTCCAGTGTGAGGCTCTGGCTTCTGTTCATGAGCCACCTGGGCTTCTGGCTCAGTAGCCATGGAGAACCCTGGAACCTCAGGGTCTGCCAGGGTTTTGACCTCCGTGGGGTCACCCACCATGGCAGATTCATCCTCCAAGGAGGACTCATCAGGCCCAACCCTGACAATAAGTAAGTGGGGGAAGAAGTAGAAGTTTTAGGACTGGGCAGGGGTGTGTAGCAGACAGTAGAACTCTTCATGATCTGCTTAAGGCAGAAAGAACGGTTACAGGGCATTTTAACAGGAAGGTGGAAAGACGGTGTAAGGGTCTGGGATATACATAAGGGACATACAGTGGTAGAAAATGGTGGTGCAAGCAGAGTGGAAATAGTGTTGGTAAAGCAATCTATATTTTGAAGGAGTTATTTATTTTAGTATGGTGTTAGTATGGTGTATGTGCAGCAGATAAAGCTAAAATGTTAGAATTTGTTGTTGTGAGTGAGCTACTTTTTTTTTTGCTTTACTGGCACGTGCTAGTCCTTCCCACCGTCAGCAGAGGAGGAAACAGAAGGGTCTCCATCCTGGAAATGGAAAGTGGATCCTGCAAAGTCTGTCCCTCTCACCCATGCAGGAACACTCGCTGGGCTAGTCATTCTTGACCTGTTCAAATCTATGCTATTTATGGATGACGTAAGTGGGTACAGCTGCCACAATAATTTCTAGGGCCACTATCACTGTTCCACCTTCTCCCCTCATTCTTACTGCTGCCTCTCTTCCATTATGCTTTTATTCCATTCTGTCCCATAAAACCTCAAAATACCAGCCACTGGCTACTGTGCATCTCTGCCTGGCACTTTGTTTTTGTCCATTCTCCCTTGCCAAGCTGACCTCTCAGAGACAGTTGAGCCTTTTTGTTCATAAAACATGAATAGTTTTACAGATACATCAAGGAAGTTACTGCACTCTTTTTGCAACTGTCAAAATGTCTGTCTTTGTACCTTGACTATAACTAGCATGGTATATTGGTTAAGATTAGTGGCTAGGAGCAGTGGACTCTAATCTGGAGAACCAGGGTTGATTCCCCACTCCTCCACATGAGCAGCAGACTTAATCTGGTGAACCGGGTTGGTTTTCCCACTCCCACATATAAAGCCAGCTGCGTGACCTTGGGCTAGTCACAGCTCTCTTAGAGCTCTCTCAGCCTCACCTACCTCACAGAGTGTCTGTTGTGGGGAGGAGAAGGGGAAGGTGATTGTAAGCTGGTCTGATTCTTCCTTAAGTGGCAGAGAAAGTCAGCATATAACAAACAACTCTCCTTTTCCTTCTGTTCTTGTTGAAAATGAAAGAGACTTTTAAAAAACACATTTGCACACATCTATCTAACTGATGAAATTTTAAGATTTGGTAACACAGGAGTTTTAACAAAGGTGAATTTTAACAAAGTGAAAGTTGGCCAGTGCTTGGGTTATGTGCTCTGTCTGAATCATAATGTCTTCCTGGCTTTAGCTAAACCATGCATACATGCACCTTCCACATTCAACACCATCTCCCAATCAGTAGATGAATGTAGTTGGATCAAAGGATAAGGAAGAACAGTTTATCAACAACATCCTGAAGTAATACAAATGAATATTAATAGAGATTCAATCTAACCATCCATTTGAAGATTTTATTGGAACAAAGCCTTGGCCATCTGTAGGGAAATGAGTACTCCCAAGGATTATTTTGTAGGGCTGAATTTGCAAAATACCTGGGAATTACACTGCTTCCCAGAGAAAGATGAGCATCAAAGCAATTTGCCAAACAAATTCTTTTAGTTATTAATTGGAGGGGTGCATATTTTAATTAACTGTAGGGACAAAGAACATTCTGTTTATGTAAAATACACTTGTTAAAATATAAGACATGGTATTTTCATATTTCAACTTGTATGGTCAAAAGAGCATAAAAATAAATTCAAATATATTCTCTCTCTCTCTCTCTCTCTCTCTCTCTCTCTCTCTCTCTCTCTCTCTCTCTCTCTCTCTCTCTCTCTCAAAGTACATTTTTATTAAAAATAAAAACTATATTATTTATTATCATCTTAGTGGGAGCATAGGGTTATGCCAATACAGAGAAACTAAAACATTTGTATTTTCTTGTGTCCTATGTTTATCTGGCTGCATTGTTCACTTATTTGGGGCTTTTTAATGTATTGAGTTACTTCAGCCACTTTGTACTGTATACAAGCAACTGTGAATAAATTGTTATTCGAGTATAGAGAGTATTTTCTCATCACTGGATGGACTAAGGTGAGACCTGGAACAAAATGATAATTCAGTTCACTTTATTTTAGTTTCTGAAGGGGGTGGATTTATAAAAGGAATGTTACATTTTACAGCCTGATTCCATCATCATTGAAGAAAAATTATGATGGCACTAGCAGGACAATGCACTGTCGTTGTAAGTTAGTCCAAAATGTCATGCTACTGTGTTACTGTGCCTTGCAACCCATGGACACAGTTGCAATAGTAGCATGCCAATTGATACACTCAAGTAATACATGAATGGGTGCATGAAAGGAAGCTGTGCAGTATTTCCTGATCACATTTTGGAAAACATCACAACAGACAAAAAGCTGGAGTAGAACTCTTCTCCCTGAGATCAAGTTTTATATAAGGAAGGAATATTTTTATATTGAGGACTATTCAATCATATTAACTCCACCTGCAGTTTGAAATGGTGCCGCCTAATCGTGGGTTTATACAGCCCCGTGGCGCAGAGTGGTAAGCTGCAGTACTGCAGTCAAAAGCTCTGCTCACGACCTGAGTTCGATCCCGACGGAAGTCGGTTTCAGGTAGCTGGCTCAAGGTTGACTCAGCCTTCCATCCTTCCGAAGTCGGTAAAATGAGTACCCAGCTTGCTGGGGGTAAAGGGAAGATGACTGGGGAAGGCCATGGCAAACCACCTCGTAATCATAGTCTGCCTAGTGAACGTTGGGATGTGACATCAACCCATGGGTCAGCATCAGCAATGACCCGGTGCTTGCACAAGGGACTACCTTTACCTTTAATCATGGGTTTACTGCTTCAGTGAGAATTAGACCAGAGTACCCAGGCAGGAACAGGCAGCAAATAAGATAATAGTGACTGCTAGACAGCAGTGGAGGGAGATACAATGGAGCAAGAAGGTGGGGTGGATTTGAACTGGATCCAAGGAGATCAACAGCAGAGATGGAGCAGAGCCTAGGGAAGCAATCTGCTGAAATGGTTTGTACACAAAAATGAGTTCTTGTGAGGAGATAAATGAGTTCACAAAAATGAGTTATTGTGTGGCAGGTACAGGGTTGGTTCGAGCCATTCAACCACCCCAAGAAGGCTGCCTGTCATGCCACCATGGCAAGGGAGATGGCAGCTGGAAAACTTTCACATAAAAAATGATCATGCCAGCTGTCTCTTAGTCTTTTTATTGGTAAAGTATAATTCTCAAAATAATCCTATAACAGCAAAGGGAGGGAAGAGGGTATGGTATAGGCCAATCTCGTCAGATCTCAGAAGCTAAGCGGGGTCAGTACTTGGAAGGGAGACCACCAAGGAAGACTCTGCAGAGGAAGGCAATGGCAGACCACCTCTACTTAATCACTTGCCTTGAAAGCCCCTTGCTGGGGTTGCCATAAGTCAGCTGCGACTTGATGGCACTTTGCACACACAGAACAGCATGGCTCACTCTTCTTGTTGTTAAGTTTATTAGACACTTCCTATGATAAATTATGGAGTCATCACCATTTCATGATTTGGGTTTCTTTTTTAAAAAAAATCTTCTCACCTAGGATTACCAACTTCCAGGTAGTGGCTGGTGATCTCCTGCTATTACACCTGATCTCCACCCGATAAAGATCAGTTCACCTGGAGAAAATGGCCACTTTGGCAATTGGACTCTATGTCATTGAAGTCCCTCCCCTCCCCAAACCCCACCCTCCTCAGGCTCTGCCCAAAAAACCTCCTGCCGGTGGTGAAGAGGGACCTGGCAACCCTATTCACACCAGAGCACATTGGGAAGTGAAAACAGCTCCGGAGAAAGTCATGCTGAATGGCCCCCTGCTGTGGGGATGCCAACTCCAGTTTGAGAAATTCCTGGAGGTTATGGCATGTAGCCTAGGGAGGGACTTCGGCAGGATATAATGCCATTGAATTCGCCCTCCAAAGCAACCATTTTCTCCAAGGGAACTGATCTCTGTATTCTGGAAATCACCTGTAATTCTGGAAGATCTCCAGGCCCCACTTGGGGGTTGGGAACCCTACCATTCTGTGCTACAAGCCAGCACTGCAGGGCCAGTAAGCTCAGTGGGGCTGGCATGGGGCATTAGCTCACCTACTGCATCTTCCCTCAAACAGGGAGCAGGGCGGGAGGTGAGATGACACGAACGGCTGTGGGTGATGAGGGTTCTAGCCCAAGTGGCCCCTGAGGCTTGGGCATTGTTGCTGGGGTTTGGTTCTCTTCCTGGGCCCCAGTGGCTCTCTAGAGCAGTGGCCCACCGAGAAATTTCCCTGCCAAGTTAATTGGCCAGTCCGTCCCTGCCTGCCTGCAATGCACAAATGAGGCTTTTGAGTACTTGGCCATTTGAGCAGTTACCATCTTGCAACTCTAGGGAAGACTGAGATGTCCTGAAATGATTTTCCTCAGAGAGTTCAGTCTAGGTTTAAATCCTTGGTTTTACCAGGTCCTTCAAAAGAACTCTCACAAGTCCTCGCTCTTCAATTTGGCATTTTCTTTGAAGGCTTTAAATTCTTGTCACTTCCCTTGGACGACCCAAATGCCACTTTGCGATGTTTGGTACCATCATACCCAGGTGCCAGAGCCACAGACAGTCAACTCCTGCTTTGCAGTTTCAAAAGAATTCAGCTTGTCCCTTGTAGGTGTCACTCCTTCTCTGTAGCACAAGCATTTATTTATATACTTATAGTTACTTCATTTACCATATTTTCCCGTGTATAAGATGACCCTTTTTTCTAAAAATATTTAGAAAAAAATTGGGGGTCATCTTATACAGGGAAGGTTGCTCTCTTCCCCGCCCATCAGCTGATGGGCGGAGAAAAGAGTGAGCACGAAAAACCCGGTCACCCTGGCCGGCTGGCGACCGACCTTCCCAGGGTCCCCGCTCTCTTCCCCACCCGTAATTTTCCATACGCCCCCATGTATAAGACGACCCCTGTTTTCTTAATTTTGGGTTAAAAAATATAGGGTCGCTTACACATGGGGATGTCTTATACACGGAAAAATATGGTATTTATTTTCTCACTGAAACTCAAGGTGGATTACAGAACTTTTTTAAAAAATGATGCCATAAAACAGTATAATACATACTATAAACAATGAATAAAACTGGGTTACAAAAAAAAAAAAAACCCCTCTGGGTTACAAAATAAGAAAACCATGCAATAAAAACTATATAATGCATACAATAAACATTGTGTGCTTTTGTAATGATCCAGCAGCACTGTTGATGCAAATGGACGGTGGTCAGAATGCAGAAACAGTGACAGGAAAGAGAAGCGGAGACCAGGGTAGATGTGGAAAAGATTGTGAGAACAAATCCGCCAAGAGGCAGCAACTTGTGGCTACTTTGGGAACACTTTCCCTTATTTTACAACCACAGGAAATTGTGAGAACAAGCTCTCTATTATCATTGGCTGCATTTGGTGCTGAGCTTTCTATTTCTAGGCTCTTATGAACTCAGAGTTTGGCAAGAGCCCAGAGAAATCCCATCTGCTTTAGCATGTGGTAGGAGGTTAATGGTGACAAAAAGTCACACTTTATGAGAGCTTTTCTCATTTCTTCAGTTTTCCTGACAAGTGACTTTGCCAGCTTTAAAGCTTCTTTTTCCCACAAAGGGCATCAATGTTTTATTAACCCTTCCCCCTCCAGAAGATGCTCTATTTCATTGAGGAATGCCACTGCTCCTTCTGCTTTTACAGGCAGGGCTGCGAGGGGCTCTAATTTAATACAGTTTAGACAGAGAATGTTCTTTTTCCTTCTTCAAATGCCAAGGTGAAGCCCAGTAAACTTCGCACATTGCTTTGTGCAATGCCATTAAGGAAGAAGAGAAAGAACTTCCGTTATTGGGCAGGTCACCGTTCTTTCCTGATGTCAAGTGATGGGTTTCCAGACCGTAGCCACGCTGACATTTGCTGTTGCCCTTAGAAAACTAAATCATTGAATGGAATCATAAATGGCTTTTCGAGTGAGTTCAATCTTGCTCCTTGTCAGTTTGGTGCTTCACTTGATACAAATTACTACTGAAGGGTTTTGGGAACAAATATTAAACACCAACAAGTTTCTTGTGGTATAAATAAACACTGTGGATAAGAAGAAAATCTTATATGTGCATTTCTTTTCACATGTTTCAAAAATAGGTAACCTTTTGAGGTGGGGCACAGAACGCTTTCCTGTGTGAAGAAAAAAGAAGTATGTGTAACAATACTGGAAGCATTTTCTGCATACCTTGAGCACCTAGTAGGTTTTTCCTTGTATGTGTGTATGTGTGTGGAGAGAGTGACAGAGGAATTCTTTAAAAATGAATGGAATCTCACAAGCCATAATTTTCCCAGGATCACCATTGTGCAAGTGATCAGCATAGAATCAAAGTGATATTTTTTTTCACAAGGGTATTTCACAGTTTTACTGATTACTTTATAGAGGAAGAAGAGTTGGTTTTAATACTCCGCTCTACCTTGAAGGAGTCTCAAAGCAGCTTACAATCACCTTCCCTTCCCCTCCCCACAACAGGCACCTCGTGAGGTAGGTGGGGCTGAGAGAGTTCTGAGAGAACTGTGACTTCCCTAAGGTCACCCAGCAGGTTTCATGTAGAGGAGTGGGGAATCAAACCCAGTTCTCCAGATTAGAGTCTGCCACTCTTAACCAGTACACCATGCTGGTGCAATGAGCTAAGCACATCTGTTTATTTACTTTATTTGTATCTCATTTCGCTCATTGATCATTTGTATAAAGAGTTCTGTTGGGGGAGGGATATCTCCTGTCACACTTGGGAATGGTCCTTTTTCAGTGAAGCAATTGACAAGATGTCTTCACATAGTTTCTTGTCTGTGTAAAACAATGTAGTCCATGAAACTGGAAATGATCCTCCCTGCCTACTTTAAGGAGTGAATGAAGAACAGGCTTTTTAGAAGAGAAATTTCCTTATTTCTTTGGTGGGTTAATGCTTTCTTTTCATTAGATTATTATGCTATATTCATACTGGCTCTACAAATAACACTGTAGTAATACCTAATGACATCTAGTGACATATTACAGGCATTATATGCAATATATTTAAAATAATAAAGCAAAAGTATCTATTCTTTCCAATCACTCCCCACCCCCGGTAAGTACCAGCTTCCCCCCCATCTCCCACCAGTTGCCAGGCCAGGCCATGCCTGGCATCCCTACTTTATGGCCCAGTTCAGAATTAGATATATGATGTTAACATAGGGTAGCCAACCTCCAGGTACTACCTGGAGATTTCCAGGTAGTACAACTGATCTCCAGCTGGTAGAGATCAGTTCACCTGGAGAAAATGGCCTCTCTGGCAATTGGACTCTATGGCATTGAAGTCCCTCCCCAAACCCCACCCTCCTCAGGCTCTGCCCCCAAAACCTCCCACTGGTGGCAAAGAGGGACCTGGCAACCCTATGTTAACATGACAATTGATAATAATAAATTGAGGCCATCTGAAGAACAGAGCAAGGCCAGTACTTAATTTCTAACATGAGATACACCTGAGCTCAAGCCCCTTCATTAGACTTTGAATCTCTTTCCCGTAATCCAAGATGTTTGGAATTTAGTGAATAAAAGTCCTTCTTATTAATCATTTGTCACTTCTAGACCAAATCAAGAATAAGTGACTCAAGCTATAAATAAAGAGAACATGTATGCAACTTCGGAATTATAGAGTAGAAACGCTTTTTTAAAGCCTTCTATACCACCATTTAGATCAGAAAGAAGGACCATTCACTCACAGATTACCCTATTCAATCCTGACTACAGTGTGTTACAAGAAGCACATTTACCATGGACTGATGCTTACACTGGAATCCTTCAACTAATAATTCACTATTTGCAATAGAATTAGTAGGTGACTGCTTAAAGATGTAGGAAAATGGAAAGTGGATATTTTCTAAGGTGCATGAGGTC
Source organism: Euleptes europaea (assembly GCF_029931775.1). NCBI lineage: Eukaryota > Metazoa > Chordata > Lepidosauria > Squamata > Sphaerodactylidae > Euleptes > Euleptes europaea. The sequence continues at coordinate 72,174,605 of NC_079313.1, read as the reverse complement.
GTTGTTCAGGGTTTTGAGGATATGAACATTTAACAGCTTTTTTTTTAAGCTTTCTTCTTATGTTACATATGCACACAAAAGTGCTAATGTTTTGCTAGTGTACCTAATGAAACAATCCCAATCCATACTGGAAATGACCTTTCAGTAATTGGACCAGAACAGGCACAGAACAAGGCCGTGAGAGAAAAAACTGGGTCTGGGAACTGGGAGGCATAAAGCGTTTAATGATAACAGCAACAGGATAGAACAGGAGCAAACAAACAGGCTCAGAGAAAGTAGCTAGCTCGGATACAGCCCCCTGGAGCAGAAAGAAAACACGTGCAGGCTTCAGGAGCAGGACACAATGGCTGATAAGGGATGTACAAATCAGACTTACACTGGGATGGCTTTTGGACGACTCAAAGGCCCTCTTAAAGCTTTGAGTTTCAAACAATACAACTTCCAGGGTTGAGCACACAAACAGGCCAGTGAAACAGTAGCTGATGAGAAGCTACTTCTTATTTCCCAGAAAACTGCTTTTTCCTTTTGATTCACAATCACCAATCTTCTCTCTGTGTAAGAGAGGAACTTTTGGCAGGTGCAACTTGTCATGCAACCAGCACATGCACCTCTCTCAATTATAGGGTTGCCAACCTCCAGGTAATAGCAGAAGATCTCCTGCTATTTCAACTGATCTCCAGCCAATAGAGATAAGTTCACCTGGAGAAAATGGCTGCTTTGGCAATTGGACTCTATGGCATTGAAGTCCCTCTCCTCCCCAAGCCCCGCCCTCCTCATACTCTGCCCCCAAAATCTCCCGCCGATGGCAAAGAGGGACCTGGCAACCCTACTCAATTATCTGTTGTATGCGAGGTACAAGAGGTGACTCCCCCACTGCTGGTGGTTGGAGATCTCCTGCTATTACAACTGATCTCCAAGCGACAGAGATCAGTTCACCTGGAGAAAATGGCCACTGTGGAAGGTAGGCTCTATGGCCTATGGCCCCATTGAAGTCCCTCCCTTCCCCAAACCCCACTCTCCTCAGGCTCCACCCCCAAAATCTCCAGGTATTTCCCAACTTGGAGCTGGCAACCCTACCTACTGCATGTGGTCATCCTATGATTGTTAGGATTCTAATTCTCAGCTAAGTTCTTGAAGTAGGATGATGCCTGATTAAAAAAAAAATCCAGACCAGAAGAAAAGAAGAAGAAGAAGAAGAGTTGATTTTTATATGCTGACTTTCTCTACCACTTAAGAAAGAATCAAACCGGCTTACAATCTCTACCACTTAAGAATCAAACCGGCTTACAACCACCTTCCCTTCCCCTCCCCTCCCCACAACAGACACCCTGTGAGATAGGTGGGGCTGAGTGTGACTAGTCCAAGGTCACCCAGCTGGCTTCATGTGTAGGAGTGGGGAAACCAACCTGGTTCACCAGATTAGTGTCCGCCACTCATGTGGAGGAGTGGGGAATCAAACCCAGTTCTCCAGATCAGAGTCCACTGCTCCAAACCATTGCTCTTAACCACTACACCACACTGGCACGAAAGGCTCATTCCCACCATTCTTGAAAGTTAGCTCTCATTGTGCCCTAGGAATAAGGCAGACTCACAAAATGAGGCACACATAATGTATATTATTTTGTTTGCTACTTGCATCATCCTGAGCACTGTTTCCTTCTCTTTATTTCTGCTCTCTGTTTAAAGCAATGGGTTTATAGTAACGCATGGGTAGCTGCTGCATCTACAATCTAAACTGCCCCTGATGTTCGCATTTGTGTCCCGTTGGGTATGCTTGCTAACTTTTAGCATGCAAGGATGCTTGGATCCATTACATCCTGTTCTGCCATTTTGAGATATGATCACTTCAAATGCCATATCTACACTTAGTAGATTACCCTAATAGCCCTTGAAGCATCATAATTTGTTAATGTGCACTTAAACAAAGGATGTTCCTAAGCTTGCCATTGTCCTCAAAACGGTACAGAAAAAAACTTGGCAGCTATATTTGAGAATACATTTAGCCCATTAGTGTTTGTCATGTACATGAGAATTAGTGATGAAGGAGCTGATATTTGTCTCTATAAATATGTAGCAGTTCTACATTTTGTGACAACTCTTTGCCTCAATTCTCTAATAACTCTTACTGCAGGCTGAACAGTGAAAGAAAGATGTTTTCTTATCCCAAACATGGCTTTAAATTTTCACAGGTCCCTACGGAAACTAAGGTTTATTGACAAGTTTGTGTGTGTTTTTTTGTTTTGAAAAAAGACCTGGTTGTCCAGGTATATGTGCAGCTCATACAACGGCAGATTCATGACTTCACAATCCAGATCATATTTCTTTCTCTAGCAGTTTTATGACTGGCTTATCAAGTTTCTCCCACTGTCATAGTGCAATATAACATACCTGCAAAATATGCCTCCTTGGTTTCAGAAAACAGCTGCAGTGGCAGCAAACGTAAAAGCTGAAGCAGCCCCATGCAGATCAATATCTGCTGCAATCTGTTGCCCTAGAAGCCAAGGACAATGGATCAGGGCTTACTGCGCTCCACTTAGCCTGGCTCGGAAGAAAAGGGAGAAGAAGCAGAGAAGAGAGCCTTGTAGCATCCTGCCCACTAATTTCTTCCCCTCCTGAAAAAACCTCCCAGGTAATTTTTGCATGGGAGTTTTACCTGAGGTTCGTTGCTCGCTGGACCCACACTTTCTTGTTGGGAATCTATGCACCAGCAGTCTCCAAGCTCCAATCAAGTCCCCGCCTCTTTAAATGCTGCTCTGTAATTGGCTTACTTTTTAGAGCTTACTGTGAGAGAAAATTCCCTCCCAAACCCAATTGCTGCATAAAAAAGCATTTTAAGAACAAAAAAACAAAAACAAAAAAAAGAGCAATCTGAAAGGGGGGGAGAAATCCAAGCCTCGGTTTTAAATAGGGTTGCTAACCTCCAGGTACTTGCTGGAGATCTCCTGCTATTACAACTGCAATAATAATATTTATTGGTACAGTCAATCAGACCAGTAAAAACTATACAAGCTATTACAACTGATCTCCAGGCGGTAGAGATCAGTTCACCTGGAGAAAATGGCTGCTTTGGCAATTGGACTCTATGGCATTAAAGTCCCTCCCCTCCCAAACCCTGCCCTCCTCAGCCTCCACCCCAAGCTTGGGCTGAAGGGTTTTCCTTCCTGCCAGACACCTTCCCTAACAACAGCTCACACATATTTTTAGAACTCCCAAACTGCAGCTTAGCATAGTACTGCCAAATGTACAGTGCTGTGTCAGCTTGGGGAAGGGGGGAGGTGGTTTAAGGTCTTTGCAAAAAGCACCTTATGTATTTATTTATTTACAATATTTCCATCCTGCTCCTCCAAAATCATACCCAAGATGCCCCATAACAGGGATAAAACAATAAATAAAGAGGGGTCGAAAATAAAAAAAAGTGGTTGGAAAATTAGCTTGGGTGAGTAGAATAGTTTTTGCCTTATGCCTATATAGGAAAAAAATTATTCACAGACAACTTCATATCTCCTTATGCCATTCTACACTTAAGAATTTTAATTGCATATTGAACAGGAACATTTTATCCTATAGGTCTGAAATCTGAGATGAAGCATCCCTAGGATAAAGGATTCATTCCCTGAGAATTTTATCCCAATTGGGGAGAAGGGGAAATTACACCAGGAAATGTGTTTCCCATTGAAATGGAGATGACTAATGATTTTAGTTCCTTCAAATGATGACATTCAATTCCAACATTAAAGAATTTAAAAAAGTTTTAAAATGACAAGAACAAAATCCAAATCTTTTTTTAAAAAATTTTTTGCACACTTATTTAAAAGATATGCATCCCACATCTCTAGAGTCAGCCAAAGACAGCTGGGACAACAGTACAGAATAACTGGAATAGAGGTGAAGGCTAAAGAAGCCCTTTATAGGGGACCATTCAAAGGTGGTATTGCTTCCAGGGCATCCTGTGTCTTCAGATGTCAGTAGTGCAGGGAAGATGGAAGCAGCAGTGGCATGGGAATCCAGTTCACATCCCTTAACATCATGCCTTATTTTGTCCTTCTATTCTCAGCAACAACCATGGTTATGTTTCCCTCCAAGTCTTGCTCCCATGCTAGTAATATGCTTAGCCTCAGTTGAATGTGTTTTCTGATTCACTGTACTGTTGTTTTAGTAATTCTTATCAGTGGGAGGTAGCCACATTAATACAGCAGTAACTAATACCTGGTGCTCAAAAGGCAGTGAAATAAAAAGCTCCAAAACATATCAAGCAAATTATCCATTACTGTATTGGGAGGGAGGGTTTCTTTCTGATCTCCACAGATGATCAACTTATGCCTTGAAGCATTCGACTTGATTACACTAATCATTATTTTAGCTTACATAGCTACAAACTTTATTAGTGTTGCCCAGTGACTTTGCTACTTTGGGAATTTAATCAAACAGAGTAAATGGAGCTATTTGCTTTATCCCTGGAGGCAAACACTTTTTAAAAAACACTTCAGATGTCACTGAAATAAAGATTAGACTCTATGCCCTCGTGATGTGTGTGTGTGTGTGTGTATGTGTATGTGTATATATATATATATACAAAACGTTACATGTTCTTACTCCATCTAAGACTTTGCAATTTCCCAACGGCTTCTGGTCAAGTCTCAGTTGCTTTTGGGCATAATAATGTTGAAGGATACCGAAGTATGGACTTTGCCATACTGTGTCTCATAATATAATAGTCATTCCATCATAGGCTTAGCCATTATGGTCTGCTCTTTGAATAGGGTATCACATCAGTAGTTGGCCAGAAATAAGCCGGATAGTTAGGTTGTAAGAGTTTCATATATTATTCTGCCTTTAATTATTATTGTATATGTGACTTTCCTTTGCTATCCTTTGCTATGTGTCTTTGCTATCCACCTAAACTCTTTGCTGAAGATTTTGGTGCAAGAAAAAATTACTTTGGTGTGGTGCATCTTCTTGTTACTGTGTACTGCACATATCAAGACTGTGGAGTTATAACAGAAAAGCTCCCAAAAAAGGGTGCTAAAGTTGGTGAGTCACAGTTGTGACATATTCATTTTATTAGTTTATCATGCTCACTACAGGGGCCAAAACACATCACCCTCATGTTAAAATGATGAATTGGATCCCGAGGATAATTTCTGCTAATGAAAGGGACTAACTAACACATTTGACTTCTATTAGAAAAAATTATCATCATGATCCAGCCATGTGTGTGATCCAGTTCTATGGATAAAGAAAAACTCTTGCTTGCTTATAGTAGAAAGGTGCACTCCTTTTTGTTTATTTTGTTGATTTCAGTGGGAAACAAGATTGTCCAAGTTTCCTGAGAAGGACCATACAAGCTCCACATCAGTAAGGAAGGTGGTGTGCTGCTGTATCCTTCGCACTATGGAAATCTGCACAAATTCAGGTAAGCAGCCTATTTCACTCTAAAATGCCTTTAAACAACTAAAAGAATTATGAAGGTAGAATGCCAGCAGGGGAGCGGGGGATATCTAGAGTTTTGCAGGGAGTGCGACCTAACCACTAGGTGAAAATCATGGTGTGTGCTCCATTTGTGGAGCTGTTGGCTCTCAGGGACCAGTTTTGTTCTCTTGAAGCTAGAGTTGCTGACCTGGAGAAGCTGAGGCAGAGAGAAAGGTTTGGGGATAACACCTTCAGGAACTGACCAGAACAGCCCCCCTCCTGTGTTGACAGCTCTTCTGCTGTTGTGGAGAGTGAGAATCACAAGGTCGGAGGGCATCAGTCTGAGAAGGAGGGATGTGATCTCTTAGAAGGGAGCCCTTCCTTGGGTGATGGACCAATATCCTCTCGAACTGAGGATACCCCTCTGGGGTTGGAGAGAAGTGAGCTTTTGGTAGTGGGAGATTCAATTATTAGAAATAAAGAGAGATGGATCTGTGTCAAGCATTTTGACTGCATGGTGACTTGCTTGCCTGGTGCGAAGGTTGCGGAAATCATGCGCTGTCTCGATAGGTTGATAGATAGTGCTGGGGAAGAGTCAGCAATTGTGATGCATGCTGGCACCAATGACATTGGGAAATGTCATTGTGTGGTTCTGGAAGAAAAATTTAGGTTACTAGGCAGTAAAGGCCAGGACCTAAAAGGTAGCATTCTCAGAATTGCTACAAATTCCATGCACAGGGTCAGCTAGAAAAGCACAGATGAGAGGCTCAATGCGTGGATGAGAAAGTTGCACCGGGAAGAAGGGTTTAAATTTGTCAAGCGCTGAGGACAAGCTGAGCTTGTACAAAAGAGACGGGCTTCACTTGAACCAAAAGGGAACCAGGTTGCTGATGATTAATATCAAAAAGGTGGCAGAGCAGCTTTTAAACTAATCCGGGGGAAAGCCAACAGGAGCTGGGGAGCCTCCAGTTCAGGACAAGTCAGTCCAAAGGGATGATCATGTAAATACTCATGGTAATATCGATAGAAAAATAACAGAACTTGGGAGTGTGGATAGAATGGCAAAGGAGGGCCATGTGTGGCAACAATGATGCCTAGGGAGGCAAGGGTTGCTAGAGAGGGAAAGATGTTAAAGGAGTCTATATGCCAATGCCAGAAATCTCTGACCCAAATGTGGGGAGCTGGAGTACTTGGTGCTAAATGACAATTTAGATACAGTGGGTATCTCAGAAACATGGTGGAGTGAGGAAAATCTATGGGATACAGTCATCCATGGGTATAAGTTTATAGGCAGGACATGGAGGGATGGGTTGAGGAAGGTGTTGTATTGAACATCAAAGAAGGCATACAATCAAACAACATTAGGGGAATGAACTCCTGAACAGAAGCAATATGGGTGGAAATACTGAACAGTAAGACTCACTTAAAAGCGTGGGGGTACCCACCTGATCAAACCCTTAAAGCTGATCTTGAGTTGGAGAAGGAACTAAGGGAGGTGACTATAGCAGATAATGTTGTGATACTGGGCGACTTCAACTACCCTCACATTGAGAGCTCAACTCTAGCTGTAGAAATGAGATCCCTGGAACAGTTAGTCACAGAACCAAAAAGAGGGTTAGTAATCTTGGACTTGATTCTGCAGGGCTCAAGACCTGGTGAGAGATGTAGAGGTTGTTGCACCAACTGGGAACAGTGACCACAATGCTATCATTCAAGTTAATGGAAAGTTACCCCTAAAATCCAAAACTGTAACATTTGATTTCAAAAGAGAGAACTTTACAAAAATGAGGGGGGTAGTTAAAAAGAAGCTGAAAGGGAAACACAAGAGAATCAAATACCTAGAGAATATTTGGAAGCTATTTATAAACACAATAATTGAAGTCCGGATAGAATGCATTTCACAGGTTAGGAAAGGCACTGCCAAGTCTAAAAGAATGCCTGCATGGTCAACAATGCAAGCCAGGTAAGCTTAAAAAAAAAAGTCTTCTTGTAAAAAGGGGAAAGTCTGCAGCAACAGAAGGGAACACAGGCTCTGGCAAGAGAAATGAAGTCAATAATCAGGCATGTGAAAAGAGAATTTGAGGAGCAGGTTGCTAGAAGCATCAAGACAACCAATAAACATTTCTTTAAATATATCTGGAGCAGGAAACCAGCCAGAAAAGCAGTTGGGCCTTTGGGCAGCCAAGGAATAAGGGGATTGCTAAAGAAAGATGACAAAGAAGCTCCATGAATTTTTTGCTTCTGTGTTCACTGTGGACAATGTGGGTCATGTACCCCTGCCACAGCTATTTTCAGGAAGGGAGTTTGAAGAACAGAGTCAAATTGAGGTGACAAGAGATGAAGTTCTAGACCTATTGGGAAAATTAAAAAATGATAAGTCTCCAGATCCTGATGGCATACAACCAAGAGTTCTTAGGGAATTTGAATGTAAGATTATTGATCTACTAACCCATATATTTAACCTATCACTTAATTCAGCTGCTATACCAGAAGACTGGAGAATGGCAAATGTTACGCCAATTCTTTTAAAAACTCCAGAGGGTAACCAGGCCAGTTAGCCTAACATCTGTCCCAGGCAAACTAGTAGAAACTGTAATCAAAGATAGAATTATTAGGCACATAAAGGAACAAAGCCTGCTGAGGGAAAATCAGCATGGCTTCAGCAAAGGGAAGTCTTGCCTCACCAACTTTTTCAAGTTCTTTGAGAAAGGGAACAAGCATGTAGATAACGGTGATCTGATAGACATGATGTACTTGGACTTTCAAAAGGCTTTTGACAGGATACCTCACCAGAGACACCTGAGTAAACATAATAGTCATGGGATAAGAGATGGGTTCTTTTATGGATTAAAAATTGGTTAAATGACAGGAGGCAATGAGTCTTCACACAACACATAGTTAAATTGTGGAACTCCCTGCCCCAGGATGTAGTGATGGCTGCCAACTTGGAAGACTTTAAGAAGGGAGTGGACATGTTCATGGAGGAGAGGGGTATTCATGGCTACTAGTCATGATGCATACCTATTCCCTCCAGGATCAGATGAGCATGCCTATTATATTAAGTGCTTTGGAACACAGGCAGGCCAATGCTGCTGCAGTTGTCTTATTTGTGGGCTTCCTAGAGGTACCTAGTTGGCCACTGTATGAACAGACTGCTGGACTTGATGGGCCTTGGTCTGACCCAGCATGGCCTTTCTTATGTTATGTTCTTATGTTAGGAATCTGGGTACCCAAAGGTTGGGTGGAGAAGATAAAATAATATAATAGAGAAATATATTTTTTTTATTTTAAGGTACTAAATCAGAATTAAAAACATTAAAAATGATAAAACGTGGCACACAGGGCATCTCATAAGGTTGATAGACTTGAACCACACACTATATGCATTTTGGCCCACAGGCCTTCCTCAGTAGTCAAATAAAACCCATATAATGCACACACAAGTATTTACAAATATATCAACATACACAGACAACTATATACTAGCCCAGGCACATGTGTTGGGTGTATCATACATTTCAAATTATAAAACCCTCTGGTTGGAGTGCCTGCAATTTGTTCTACATGGGGCTGTATTGGACTTCCATTCAGAATGTGCGTGCTGCAAGTATCAACCTGGTGGGTAGAATCCACATCTATGAGAGCAGTGCATCTTGTGGTTTCACATTCTACCTAAAGACACAGTCTCATTTTTTGGGTCCCTCTGTACTGTAAGCTTGGAACAGAGTTCTTTTTAAGGCCTGTTGTTTCAAAATACCATTGCATGTGCAGTTAACAAATTGTATTTTCAAGTTTTTAAGCCACTTGTGAAGAAATTGTTTTGTATTCCATTATCTGTTCACAATGGAGAGTGATTTCCCCCCTTCTGATTCCCAGACAAACCTGTCATTTCTATGACCAGTATGTTCTTTCACTTCAGCTTCCTATTCCATGGTGAATTAGCCCAAAATGTCTGTCACCCCTCTGTCATTTGAACCCCTTACTAGGAATATTTAATCTTCCTTGAGATGTGTATAAACTTGCTATTTCTCTGTCATTCTACTTTAGCTTCCAATGGTTGTCTCACCTCCTTTGTTTCCATCTAACCTTCCCGTCTCCTAACTGTGAAGTATTTATTCTAAACAATTCACTTTTGCTTGTGTACCTTACAGTTACAAACCTTTCAGTGTGCCTGCTACATACTATAATCTTCTTATTTGCACCCTTTCATCCTGCCTGGATTTATTTCCTTGGCCAGGTCAACAAGGAGGTCAAACGTTTGATAATTATCATCCTGAACTGAGGCTGCTTTTGCTAAAGTTGATTAGTATGTTTCCAGCCTCATAGGCAATCACTCCATCTTTGTCTTTGCTTGCCAATTCACACTGCCTTTCTGGCAAAACAAATCTCTCCTTAGATCCAATTTAATTCTTTCGCATTCTTTTGTCTTGGTGACGTGAAGCAGTTTTTCTCATATTACAAGGGTCTGTAGGGCATTGTCAAACGCCTTCATGTCTAACTACCCTTCAAGATTTTTTTGAGCAGAAAAAAATTATATGAGGAAAGGTTAAAGGAAAGAGATATTTCTAGTATTGAGAAAAGATGGGCAGGCAGTCTTTGTAACTGTTTTCTTATCAGTGGACTACACTTGATTTCTACTGCCACAGACATCAATTGCCCCAACCCATCTTCTCCAAAAAACTTTGTGGGATAAATGTAATAGAGTATTACCACACTGCAGGATGTTGTCTGTTTTCCCTATACAGCAGTCTCATATTTACTTGATATGGCAGTTTGCATTCGTTGGATCAAGGTGAAAGGATTTAAATTGCAAGGATTGTATAGATGGGGGGTTTGCATAACTGAAAGCAATTGACTAAGGGAATGAGTCTGTGATGTGCTATGCTTTCTCCTTTTCTGTACTTATATATATGGAATATATGGGATATATGGAATATATATCTTGGGGATATATGGAAGTGCTAGGTATTTCTGAAGCAGCACTTGTTTCCTTTGCCCCTACTTCACTAAAAGAAAACAGGAATATGAGACCAATTTTGATCCAGGAGTTGACAAAAACCTGTGGGGGGGTATAAAGAGGTCACAGTGATGAAAGGCATGAAGGGTTTGGGTTCAGGATGCTGGAAAGAGGTAAGGGGGTAAGGTCCCAGAGTGAAAGACAGGAAAAGAAGAGGCAGCAGTAGTCAAGCGAGAGATTACCAGAGATTTTGCTGAAGAGGCAAAGAGGAAAGGCTGTATCTTGACAATGTTGTCAACAGAGAAGTGGCATGACTTGGCAACATAATGAATATGGGAAACAAATGAGAAAGAAGCATTTTTAATGGGCCAAGACTTTACGGCTGTATTGTGGGGAAGATGGTCAATATCTAAGCAGAAATATAAGACAGGCAACTAGAGATGCATGACTAAATATAGGGAGAAAGCTCAGGGGTAGAGAGATAAAGCTGGTTGTCATCAGTATATAGGTGGTACATAAAAGCATGTTTTTTGATGTGGTACCCAGGGGCAGTTTATAGAAACAAAACGAAGATGAAAGACAGATCTCAGGACAGAGGACAGATTCAATATAAGAGAGGAGAGAGAATTTTGTGGGAGATGGCAACTAGAGTTGGGAGGTAAAAGAATCTAGGGGACATGTGCAGGGATAGGATCAGGGACAGGGATGTACTGAAGGAATAACTAATGAGTGTGCAGACGTAGTAGACCAGAGAAGAGGCACAAAACTTCCATTAAAGCCACTGAATTAATAGACTGCAAGTCAACAAAGGAGCAAAAGGCAGACAGTGTAGGGTTGTGCATATCGATAAACCTGAACCGAAAATAAACCTGAAAAAGGCCATTTCAGCTTCTTTTTTGTTTAATTAAAGCTGAATATTAAAACTGAGAATAGTGCCAAAGCTGAATAACCGATCGCCCAATCAGCTGAATAGGTTTTCAGGGGTTTTTTTGCTTCAGCTTTCCCCAGGCTTTTCCCTATGGGAATTTTTAAAATGAGCTCTGGGGGAAGCATTTTTAGACGTAGAGTTCCCAAATTCTCAGGGTAGCTTCAAAGGACTCTCCTTGTACAAACCCCAAGGTTTGGTGAAGATTGGGTCAGGGGTCCAATTCTATGGGATCCCAAAGGAGTCGCCACCCTCCTCCATAGAGAAACATTGTAGTTTACAATGCTTCTCTATGGAAGAGGGGGCAACCCCTTTGGGACCCCATACAATTGGACACCCTGACCCAAACTTTACCATACTTTGGGGTTCATGCAAGCTTCTCATGAAGTTACACTGTGAATTTGGTGATTCTAACTCGAAAAATGTTCCCCGGGGAGAATTTTAAAAGTACTTACTTTTCCCAGTCTGTAATGGCTGCTTCTCTTCATTAAAGAATTGTGGGAAAACTCCGTTTCCCATGAAAGCTTGCAATGGGCTATTGTGCCCAAACTTTGCCAAACTTCAGGGTTCATGCAAGGAGAGTCCCTTGAAGCTATCCTGAAAATTTGGGAACTGAACTCCAGATGACAAAGATCTCTCCCCCTGGAGAAAATGGCTGCTTTGGAGGGTGGACTCTGTGGTATTATATCCTGCTGAGGCCTCTTCCCTCCTCAAACCCTGACCTCCACAGACACCATCACAAAATCTCCAGGAATTTCTCAGCCTGGAGCTGGCAACCCTAGTCAGGCCAGTCCCCAATGAGTCCTCCCTCAAAGGCCAAAATAGGACTGGAAAGGGCTCTTCCCTCTCTCTCTCTGCCTTTTACTCACAGAAATATAGCCTGAATACTGTGGTTGCCTAGCAACAGCCACTGAAGGAATCCATTTCTTAAAGCTACAGGAGCTCCTTTTATCATTTTAAGGTTTTTTAAACAGCCCAATGTATTTTTTTTTTAAGATTTCACATTTGTCTATAAACCTGGAGCCCTTTTCAGGTTTGCAGAAAGATCCATCTTGCCCATTCACAGCTCCAATCACTAGATTTAAGTATCCAAAGAATTGGCCAATTAAGCTATTAGGATATAAGATGATCAGAGAAGTTATTTCACAGCACAGAGGTCTAATAGGGAACAATTGTTGATAAAGATGTCCACTATGTGTAGCAATTAGAATGTTGGACTAGAACTAGGGTTGCCAACCTCCAGGTACTGTCTGGAGAAAACAACCTTAAGATAAGACATTCACTTACCTTGAAAAAAGAAAAAAAGACTTTCTACTTTGATCTCACTTGTATATATATTTATAGTTGTTTTCACTTGTTTGTAGATGTTACACGTCTTTCACAATATATGTTTGCATAGTTTGCTTGAGTATTATTGTATCTTTTTGTTTGAGCTTAGTACTATACTTCCATAATTAAACCTCCAGGTACTAGCTGGCGATCTCCTGCTATTACAACTGATCTCCAGCCGATAGAGATCAGTTCACCTGGAGAAAATGGCTGCTTTGGCAATTGGACTCCATGGCATTGAAGTCCCTCCCTTCCCCAAACCCTGCCCTCCTCAGGCTTTGCCCCAAAAACCTCCCACTGGTGGCAAAGAGCAGGGCAACCCGACTTGTGTCCCCAGAGAGGTAGGTCCAGGCCCAGATTAAGATATGCTAAGGCCTAATTTAGAAAATGGCCACTTTGGCGATTGAACATTATGGCATTGAAGTTCCTTCCCTCCCCAAACCCCACCTTCCTCATGCTCCACCCAAAAAAATGTCTGCCAGTGGTGAACAGGGACCTGGCAACCCTAACTAGAACAGGGAAAGCCTGTTCAAAAGCCAGCCCGGATAACCTACAGGAACCAGGGAAAGCCTGTGTTCAAATCCCCACTTGTTATGAAGTTCACTGACTGACCCTGGTCCTGTCAATCTCTCTCAGCCTAACCTACCACACAGGATTGTTGTGATAAGATTCATGTACACTACCCTGAGCTCCTTGGACAAAGGGTGGGATAAAAATGCACTAAATAGATCAAAAGAGCACTAAAGTAGTGTATGAGTGAGTCACTCTAATGGCCAAAATGGAAGAAAGACTTTGGGGGAAGGAGCTGGGAAGCAGCTTGGCCAGAGGGCTTATCAATATAGATGCTGAAATCACCAAGGAACAAGGTGAACTGTTGTCAGAGAGGAAGAAAGCAGGCCTGACATAAAGCTTTCAAATAAAAACTGAGAAATTGCCCACTCCTCTTTCTTTCATCAGCAGAGCTGTGCTTGCAGAAAACACAGAAGACATAGCTATTCCTCCTGCAGGTCCTGCAACTCAGAAACATTCATTCTTGGGGTTGGAAAGGGCTACCGGCATGAAGAGACATAAAATCAGAACTCTGAACATGCAAACTTGTATACAAACCAATATGTTTATTCTGCTTTTCAGCCAAACATTAGCTCCCAAAACAGCTTGCATCAATTTAGACCAATATATTTTTTTAATAAAATATAAAGCGCTCACAGAGGAAATTCTGAGAAAACATAATGGAATGGACCAAGCATAATGTAAAGGTGGTTGGCTGCTTCCTCATCTCCCTTTGGCCATACTGATAAAGGTACTAAAAACTGGTGTCTACTTGAGTCTTCTGAGAAAGATGGACTTTAAATGTAGTAAATAAATAAATACTATATTAGCAATGACTGTTAAAAATGAACCCAAATATTAAAAGTCTAGCAGTGCTTGGGAAAGCGGCTCAGGCTTTGGCAAGTCATCAAGAAAATGAGATATCATAGATACAGGCACATATAGGCGCCTCTGAACATGCTCTCAAAAGCCAGATTTGGTGCTCAAACCCACGAAAGAGGGCACATATTTATAGAGCTATTCCCTCAAGTATGCTGTAAGTCACGTCTAGCACCTTAACTTGTACCCCTAAGTCAACAGAGAGGAGAGCTGTGCCAAATTTTGGTGGTTTAATTTTTTAATCAAAATTAGAACATTCAGTGAGGTAGAATGGAACATCAGATCATTAGGCTAATTATCCAAAAAAAAAGATTTCCCCCCCCACTATAGTTCCAGTCATGCTGCCAGAGCAGCTGCTAAAGCTGTTGCTGCTTCTGTCTCTACCTTTGCCAATGACTTTTGAAAATGACTGTGCGCTCAGTCAAAGACCACATAGCAAAAGTGATGGCATTACACTGTGATGCATCTTATGATAGCCAATCAAATACTACACGTTAAAGCCAATCAAATGCAAGTAAATATTGGGTTCAATACACATACCATTACTTTTGTATGTGAATGATGTGGTGGTGCTTTCACTCACACAAATAGGTCTGAGATGTTTACTATCCCATGTCTTATATTATTGTGGTCTTAATAGACTTACACTAAATTTTGAAAAATCAAAAATTATGGTTTTTGCAAAATCTTGGAGCCCTTCTAAATGGAGTATAAGATGCAATTCGGTCGAACAGGTGAAATGGTTCAAATACTTAGGAAAATATTTTCACTACAGAGCCAGCAGGGTGAAGCATAGGAAATTCGCGGTAGACTCTGCTCAAAATTGTGCATTGGCGATCACACATTTCTACTATACCAAATAACACCAGCATGTTCCAGCAGCTCTTAACGTTTTTAATGAAAAGCTAAGTTCTCAACTTCTTTACAGAATCCCAATATGGATTCATGCCTTAAATCAGGATGTTGAAAGAATACAATCTAAATTCTTATGTAAAATTCTTGGAACACCTTACGCAGCCTGGTGTCTACAAATAAATCAAAGACTTATAGACACCAGAGCTTGATTGGTAATTATTAAATTTTGGCTTCAGTGGCATTTCAAGGCTGAATTAAATAGTTTATTTCTCATACGTTAACTGAATCTCAATCATCCATATTGAGAAAAAATATCAGATGAATAGGAATTTCTTTAGATTCCTTGTATAGCCTTACAGAAAAGTCAGTGTTCGATGTGATCAGGCACAGACTTTTAGATATAGAAGCCATGCAAGTAGAAGATGTCCCCCCTTGAGTTGGGAGTCTTGGTAAAATAGACAATCTATCGTGCGACACTTTACTTGTCTAACTGCAGCGCAACATCATAGAGCATATGTGCTTGCCAGGCTCAATACACTACCCTCCACCTTGTTACACAGAAGATTTCATAAAATCCCATTTACGAATAGAGTTTGCCCTTGCTGGAATGGTGAAAAAGAATCACTTGCTCATGTCCTTTTTAATTGTTTTTTTATGCTTGCAGCCGATACCAATTAATTGACCCGCTGTTTGTAAATAGTGAATGTCTTTCTGATGGAATTAGAACATCCTACCTTATGACCACAAAAATCCAAAAATAATTGGTTCAGTTGCAAGGTTTTTACAGTTAGTAATCCGATATTGTGCATGGTATGTAGCATTCCTTAATGGCTGATTTGGGATTGTTTTACCTAATTTTATCTGTTTGTACTCGGATCTGTCCTAATGCACATTTTTCTTTCTATATGCCAATAAAGGCATATGTGTGTATGTAAGTAAATACTGTACCATTGTGTAGTGTTGATAAATGTGGTGATGTTGCTTGTGTGAGTATGATAGTTGATAATCCAAAATGAGAAAAATGAAGTGTCAAATGGCAAACCAAAAACACGCTCCAAAGACATTTTAAAGATAAGTACAAATGAAACTGAAAAGCGGTAAATTATTTTGTCTTGGCCCTAAAAGCTGAGAAAAGTATAAATCCCTCTATATTATATTAGCGGGACAATTGTATTCTATCATTAGAACAAATGAACATGTCTAAACGACAGCTACATTCTGGAGATAACCCTGTGGGTGAACTTTCCCTTACAAGCACCAGATCCATGCCTAGAGGACTCTGCATTTCTCCCCCTCCTCCCTTGGCAGGAACGGCAGTAGTAGGCTGATATGGGGAAAGAAGGTTTTTGCATACCACCCATCTAGCCTTCTCCCGCCACTTATATTATAATTAAACATGACACTGGCTGAGGTAAAGAATTCACCTGTGTTACTCTGCACACACACAGTGGCTTGTTTACATTGGGCTATTATCTATGTAAAGCAGCTATGTACATGGTGAGCAGCCAGTTTTCACAAGACATTGTGCAAATGCAAAATCCCGCACGTGTCTTTTATGTCAGACAATGTCAAATTTAAACCAAGTCTTAGTAAAATTATGCAGGTACCAACTGCTGGATGTTAATATGCATTATGCACTTATACAGACTCTATGGGTGCATTCTATATGTCCATGAGCACCAACTGAGGTTCAAGAAGAGAAACATGCTTCCACTGTGCTCTACGGACATGCACACTGTGATAATATCAGTTTAAAAATATTTTAATGTGAATTAATAATGGGTTCCTATTTTCTAGGAAAATTTCCACATAGGTGGAAATTGCCTAGAAACTACTAAATAATCCCAGAAAAGGCAGACCAAAGTGAGAGAAGTGTTCCCAAAGGTACAAAATAGCAGTTTCTCTAGAGCCCTATCTCACAGGAAACAGCTTTCCAATTAGTTTACTCCAGACAAACTGGCTTCTTCATTCTGAGAATTTTGTTAGAAATCTGTCTCCCATCTGTGCCTTGGCTTTGTCCTTAAAAAATCACAGTCAGTATCCTGCACTGAACATCTAAACTGAAATTACACCTCAGCTAGTCACTGCTAAGAACAATGAAGGAATCTGCTAAATGACCATTCTTTTCCTAGCTATAATATCCATTAAATAATATTTTCCCAGCAGTAGAAGGCACTGCTCGTTTTGAGAATAGTTGGAATATATCAAAGATGTGTTCTCTCATAGCTCATGAAACTTATATCATTCTGTAACTTGCTGTATAATTCTAAATAGAGTTACACCCTTCCACAATCATTGACTTGAATGGACCTAGAAGGGTATAACTCTATTTAGGACTGCAATGTTAGCATCTTATAGTGGACAGATGTAATATGGGATATGTTGTGTTGCTTTCTATTGTTGATTTTGTGGTATGAGGGTATTGCACAGCTATCTCTTTGATGTATTGTTCCCTATGGTTTCTGGAAGCACACATCAAACTGGAAGGGAATTGAAACAAGATATCAGCAGATGGGGGTTCCCAACACAGCCCTAGGAAAAGGGCAGGATATGTGGGGAGTGGTGTCTGAGGAGGGTGGAGCATGGAGAAGTTGTAATCTCACTTTCAAGTGATGGTCTAGGAATTTCTCCAAATCTCTATGGTAAAGACTATAGAGACTAGGGGAAATTCTTAGAACATCACTATGGAGGCAATTTTTTTCTCTCACTCCTCAGTTTTCAAGGATTTGGACAGGGCTGGGCCCAAGCAATTGGGAAGCCTAGAGCAGATACTATATTACACCTAATATTGTCTGACCTGAAACTATTTGGCAAAGAAGACTGTAGCTTATAGTCCATACAATAACACACACAAACTCAATATGTTGATTACCGGAATTGGATGTATCACACCAGCACACTAGTCAGTGAAAATCAAATTAAGGAGCTATTCAACACTAAAAGCAGCACTTGAGACTCAACTCTTTCATCTAACAGAGAGCATTTCGTAAAATCTTTTATAAAGTTGACTGGTATTCAGTGCTTTACAGTGCAAGCCTAAGCAGAGTTACCTCCCTTCGAAGCCCATTGACTTCAATAATCTTAGAAGGGTGTAATTCAGTTTAGTATGGCATTGTTCGTATATGTCCATTCAGCCAGTGAAGAAGTTAAAAGCCTTGTTTCTGTTTCAGGATTCTTTCAAGGAAACTAGCATGTTCCTCTTCTATATACTTCATGTTAGGATTTGGGACAGCTTGCTAAATGTATCCCTAAGACAGGCAAAAGTTATAGAATAATTTTCTGGCAAATTTAGTTAGTTTCTCTACATAACCATATGGCCACATGGTTGCTGGAAGCAGCAGATCTCTCTCTTTCTCTGTCACTGAGCAGTTATTAATAAGCCTAACAATTCACTTTTCCCAAAAAAAATTATTTAACAGAACACATTATTAATGTGTTCCATAATATTGGGTCTATTTGTCTCATTGTCAGTTTATTTTAGACAAATCCAAATACCATGGAACTGAGGTGCCAGGAGCTGCGAGCAGCTTTCATTCTCTTGATTGTTTCAACCCAGGCCATACTGGCTATGTTACAAAAGGCACCAGCTGGCACTATTGAAGCTTGAAAGGAAGCCATTCTCTTTGTGTGAATCCTGGAGCCCACAGCCCTGAAGAAGGTGTTCCTTGCAAGTCCATTATTTGTAATGCTGAAAGATGGAGTTGGCTGCATCAGGGCATCTCGTGCCTGCACTGGAGTTCACTCGATACTGGCCAACAGGTCTATTCGTACTATAACTGAAGGGTATCTTCATGCTAGCTATGGTCTTATGGCTATTTAAAACTCATAAATTGCATGTCTGTCTCTGGTTCATCTTGGACTTGACAGATCTCAACAATCTTAATTTTCATGTTCTTTATGATCTACTTAGGGTTGTGGATATCAATACACCCGAACTGAAAATAAACTCGAAAAAGGCCTTTTGGGGGTTTTTTTCTGGTTTAATTTAACCCGAATATTAAAACTGGGAATAAAACTGAAGCTGGATAGCCGATCGCCGAATTAGCCAAATAGGTAATTGGCTTTTTTCGGCCTTGGATTTCCCCGGGCTTTTCCCTATGGGAATTTTTTTGATGAGCTCTGGGGGAGGCATTTTTGGAGGTAGAGTTCCCAAATTTTCAGGATAGCTTCAAGGGACTTTCCTTGCATGAACCCCAAAGTTCGGTGAAGATTGGGTCAGAGGTCCAATTTTATGGGGCCCCAAAGGTGTTGCCCGCCTTCTCCATAGAGAAGCATGATAAAGTCTACAGTTTTTTCTATGGAGGAGGGACCCCATAAAATTAGACCCAATCTTCACCAACCTTTGGGGTTCATGCAAGGAGAGTCCCTTGCAGCTATGCTGCGAATTTGGTGACTCTAACTCGAAAAATGCTCCCCTGGGAGGATTTTTAAAGTATTGGGCCTGTGCAAAGCTATTGCTTCCCAAACCTTTGTGTGGGCCTATTGCAAGCATTCATGGGAAACTGAGTTTTCCCACAACTCTTGGGTACGGATGCGGCTATTACAGACTGTGAAAAGTAAGTACTTTTAAAATTATTCCAGGGGAAACATTTTTTGAGGTAGAGTTCCCAAATTTTCAGGGTAGCTTCACCGGAATCTCCTCACATGAACTCCAAAGTTTGGTAAAGTTTGGGACAGGGAGTCCAATTTTATGGGGTCCTGAAGGGGTCGATACCCTCCTCCATAAAGAAGCACTGTAAAGTTTACATTGCTTCTCTATGGAAGGGGGGCAACCCCTTCAGGACCCCATAAAATTGGACCCCCTGACCCAATCTTCACCAAACCTTGGGGTTCATGCAAGGAGAGTCCCTTGAAGCTAACCTGAAAATTTGGGAACTCTACCTCCAAAAATGCCCCCACAGGAACTTCAAAAAAATCCCCATAGACTAATATGGGCCTGAATTTTTTTTCAGTAAACCCAGAAATAAATACGAATACCCCTTTACCGGTATGGGTATTCAGCTTATTTCAGGTTTACTGGGGGAAAACAGACCCAATAAACCTGAACCCGAACGTACTTTTCTTTTCTTTTTTACAACCCTAGATCTACTTGGTTTGAATAGGATTCTGAGTATGCCTGTTTGGGATTGGCCTTTATATTATTTAAGCAGTAGAGGCAAAACATCAAGCTGTCCTAATAGGGGGGAAATTACCTGTGTATGAAACTCGTCAAAGAATCAGAGGAATTATTTCACTTCTTAATACTAGCTGGTTTTAGATAAAGTTAACCATAGGATTCTGGAAGATGCAAAGAGATGATCAATGCAAACAGACTGTTCTATTGAAAACAATAGAATCTTGTGCGGCTTAAAAACATTATGTTCTTAATCTAATAGTCCAGTGCTCTGTGCCACGGCACGAGGAAAATGTTTCAGGAGAGCAACAGTATTGTTTTACCATTGTGAAGGGATGGAATAGTGGACAAGGGAGGCAATTTGAGGGCACATGATAGATCTGTTAGTAAAGGATGAGGTGAGAGATGTCCTGCCCTGCCTTATGTTCAGCTCAGGACTGCCTACCCATGGATCCGGTTTTAGTAGTGGATGCATTAGATCACATTTCATGCCCTTTGCATGCATATACCCTGATTCATTTCACGCATCACAAAATCAACCACAGAAACTCCGACAATCAGGATGAGCTTTGATCTTCATATCATAAACCTAAAAACAATGAACCTTTTAATGGGCTTCATGCTTAGTTGTTGGCTGATTAAGAATAAAATAATTTGTCACAATCCAGCAGAGATGTAGGTGTGCCTACAAAGCGTTATCAGAGCATAGTCTGGGAATGGCGCATAATAAACAGGGGAAAGAAAACATTGTTTAAAATATCAAACGGATCTTGCTTGATGTCTGCTGCCTACTGGTTCTCAAAATGAGCTAGTGAATGACAGAAAATGATCATTCCTTCCCCCACCTCCTGCCCCAGGCATAATTCTCAGCATAGAATGGCTTGTTCTGCATCTTGAGAACCCAAGTGGATAAACCAGCAGCAGTAACCAGCATTGCTGCTCTGCCAGTGCAGCTCCTCTGCCTCCCGTGTCTCATACAATTGTTGTTATGATGCAGCACTGGTGAGAAAAGGACAGATCTCGCTCGTCATTTCAGCTGCCCAAGAACTCTTTAGTCAGTTTCACACTGATGTTTTTTACAATTAAGTAGTTTGAGTTTTCACACAATGCACACAATGGTTCTGCTCCACGTGCCAAATACGGAGAATTCTACCTCCTGAGCCGCAACAGAAATTATGATTTCTGTGATCTTGTTTTAGGATTGGTGCACAGCTGCGTGCATGTAAATCCCAGTGATTGCAGTGGGACCTTAATGGTGTGTAGGATTGTAGTCCTTAACTCGCAAGTGGAAGAAACTGAGAGGCAAGGGGGACTTCACAATGCATCAACTGTGTAGAGCCATGTTATTTTGTAACCCTAGGCAAATAGCTTACTCTTTTGCGCGAACCTCTGATTATCCAAATGTATTGGAGTTCCCCCAGGCAATTCAGGTATAGAAGGTTACTGCATTTAATATTTCATTCTAGGAACTGCTTTATGACAAATGGCAATTTTCATTGTAGTAAATTTAGCACATTTGCATGCTGAATATAATTTACTCTCTTGCACCCTCTAGTGGGTTCCTCTAAACAAATGCAATGTTTCTTTTCATTCACCTTTACCTTTCCCCATGTGAACAGTGATCCTGCTACTGGCTTTGAATGGGTAGGTCTCTTTGACTTCGGTGGAATTTATACAACATCAGCTAAGTCATGTGATCCATTCTAAACTGTTTCTTTTTAAATTAAATTGCAGATTTCTTCCTATAATGAGGACTCATTTTTGCTTAACAATTTTATCTGAACAGTTGATATCTACTAGGAGAATAGTCGTGTGGATATCATTATGTTATGTGCACAGCTTGCTTTAAAACGTCTGTATTTACAAGATGAGCTCCCTTTTTCAATGTAATTTTATTTATGGATTTTTTTCTTTTAGCTTACAGACCAGCAATTAAACCCATACAATTGAAGGTTCTGTATTCAAAAGGGAAGGGGAGAGGGGTAAAGGGACAGACAGTGCAAAAAAATATATTCTGACATGAATTAGTATATCAATTGAATGTCGCAGTAATACCAGGTCATTAGCTGTAATTTCTTGACAGCTCTTTCAACGGCTAGGATCTCTTTGGAACTGAGTATGAATGAAAATGGTAGCTGAAAACTAAATTATACAAGATAAACATACATGAAAATGTTCTGCAGAGGCCATACCTAGCATATTGTGTTGGCTTAGGCAGTGCTTCTAGATTTTGCAGCCAAAGGGACCAAAAAAATCTATTTCTTAATATCATTGGGAAAACAGACTTAATCCTTTTCTGCATAAGTGTGGATGAACGTCTACCAGTGATTGAAAGAGTGGTCTGAAGGCCTCTGTATGAAGGTTGGATACTACCAGAAGATACCACATATACCACTCAGTTGACAGGAAGGAGGACAGGATACAAATATAATATAAATTTTTAAAACCCAGTTGTATCAGACTGAGCAGGACATAATGGACATCTTGCTTCTCAAGACCTGATCTAATTGCATTTCCAACACATTCCTGAATATACACGTATACATTATTTTGTTCTGCAGTGACATCATCTGCAAGTATGGGCTGTAAGTTCTGATTCCACAAAATCATATGATTAGATACAGATTTATAATGCTTAATGTTAACCACATTGATGCAACATTTTGTGGAAATAAAGTCTGATCCATTCCCCAGTTTGCAGTTGCCCACTATATAATTAATGCAAATTCTGCTGACATGGTGTCTTGTATTAAATATGCACAGAAAAATGTATCACCATGCTTCCTTCCATTACTATGATTTAATGTACCAGCATATTGATAACAATCTCTGATATTGGATGACAAGAAGATATCCAGCTGATCTTTTGCATTTAGAAGTATTTTATAACCAAGCACAAAGAAAATCCATGTCCCTATCATGAATCTCGTTTATTTTCCACTCTAGATCTGATGGCTTCATTCTGTATAAAAACAGCAACATGAAAGGTATGCCAAATCTGGTGCAATATTTTACAAGCATCACTAACACATGTAAATGTTAAGGTCCCAGTAGCCCACAACTGAGTCTTAAAAGCGCCTGCTCTAGCTGGTCAGAGGTCAGGCAATTTTTTTTAATGTGCAAACTATATATATACCTGCCTTTTCCCTGTGTATCTCAATGTCAGGTTCTGGTACTAAGGAACTCAAACTGAATGTTGAAATCAATTATGCATTTATGAGTTAGAAATGCATGCACATAATTTGCATAAATTCTGCCTGCTCTAAACCAACTGCTCTTAGCATGGTCAGAATTGTTTCTAGACTGTATCACTTTGGAAAATAGATGGGTTACATATTTGAATAGTACCTATGAAAATGACTCCCTGCCCATAGAAAATTAGCAAGTCAAGGAGTTGGCTAGCCGAGAACCCTTTTCTATTATGTCTATTTTTCTAGGTGCAAATCTTTTCTATGTAGTCTACAGTCGTGCCACTCAGAAACCATTTTACTGTGTGATGAGTTGTTTCTTTTACATTTAAAAACCTTTATTCACATCAATGAGGATCAACAAATGTGTTTAATTTAAAAAGAAAGGAAACAAGATTCTCAGGAGACAAGACTTTCTATCAGGTACTCTGCTGAATGATACCACTCGTAGACATACTGGACATATACAGTCCTGCTGCTTATAAACTGCTAATGAGATCTTTCAAAGGTTAAAGAGTGCTCTCTATTACTAGTGAAACAGTTATACTCAATTGCTCCATATTTATTTATACAGCATTTGTGTGCAGGTAAGTGGTGCATCTTACCCTAGAAAAATCCAGAGCATAGGGTAGAACCTGCAATTTGAATGGAAGCAAGTTAAGGCACACATTTTATCTATTTAATATATGGATAAAAATCCACCATTAAGCATGTTTAAGGGCTGCATCGGACATTGTGTGGGAGATCTTGGAATGATCCCCCAACTTGTTCAGGTGACTAGGAAGAAGAAATGTTTAAGACTTTCCCTGTGCCAGTCAGTCAGTCTGTCTTTATTACGGCCCACAGGCCATTTAGAAGCAGAAAAAAACACGATGATAGAGTTAATTACCTATGTAAAATCTCATTGTACATCATTCATCCTAGTATATCATACCATTTAAAAGGTTAGAATCTGAGTAGATTATACACAAGATGTTGTCTCGGCCCATATTTTCATTGCAGAAAACAGAACGATACAGTGGCTATTTCCCTATGCCATTTCCCCAAACAAAACTGCCATCTAAGTAGCTGTTTGTATCAGAGAGGTTTTTCCTCGTGGGGCAAAAAGCAGCTTGGGAAGGAATAATTTTGAACAGGAAAACACTGCAGGGGAAGCAGATAGATAACCTGTCCCCTTACCATTGCTCAGAACAAATTGGCACCTGCATTTAGTTTAAAAATAGGGACAGCTATCAAGGATCTCCCACAGAAGTTTTATCTTAAACCCACTTGATTTGAGTGGGAGAGAGTTAAACATGCGCTTAACTCTCTCACATACTTACCTCTCAGATTGAAATCAATGAGCCTTGAAAATGCATAAATTCAAATGGTTCATGCACCTCATCTTTTAAATGTTGCCTTTTTATGAGTGCACACTATGCATTTTGCCCATGCTATTATTTTTTTCAGAAATAAGACAAGGCATTTAAGATTGTGTTTTGAAAGATGGAGCAAAATCAAAGGAATAAAAACATTATTGGTTCCATTGTCTGGCAACAACAACCAAAGCTGTGTTATCAATACCAGTGACATTTTGTAAAATAAAAGACACATAGTATTGTCTCCTGAGTCCTTTACCAGAGTTCCTTTAACAATGTGGCTGATGCTTGAGAATCACTTTAAGTACAAGGTACATGTGCCATTTGAATTTCCCAGAGTATGCTTTATAGCCTATTATGTAGAAGGTATGCTTTCAGGTTTGCTTAACTAATCTCAACCCTGGGGATGTTGTTAGAAATCTGGAGACGTATATACAAGGCCAAATGCAAACCGTTTTTTTTAAACTTCCGATATTCACATTTCTTTACTTTCCCAGTGCTTTGTGTATTTTATAAAAGAGAAGTCATGACGACTGAAAATATATGACTGAATTTATGCCATAAATGGGGCAAATTCAACTTGTGCCATAAATGGGGACAGAGCTGTCAAAGGGTATTAACCTTTATAGCTAAGTGAAACCTACACAATTTACCCCATATTGTGAACAAACAGGAGGAGGTAGCTATCACTTTCATGCTCAGTTTGAGATTCTGGAAAGTTCTGTCTGACTGTTGAACGAGCAGGGCTGAATGACATAGACCTTAGTTTGATCCAGCAAAGCAGCAGTTATGGGTGCCACAGGAATTTTTAAAATTGAATTTCAGCTTTTTAAAAAATACATCAATTGCTGACCTTGCGGGAAAGATTGAAAGAAGACCATGCCTGCTAAAAGGTTTTATGTTTGTTTTCTGATGTTCTAAGGCTACAATCCTAAGAACACTTACTTGGAAGTAAGTCTTATTAAATTTAATGGGAATTACCTCTGAGTAAGAACAATTAGGATAAGGGTACAAATCTTTTGAGCTTTATGTCTATTAAAAGAGAAGGTGAATGAGATAGTCATTACACTTTATTTCCTTTGGAAGGAGAAGGAGGGATTTTGTCAAAAGAAAGGCTGGAACAGTTTCAAAATATAAGATAAATTCTATCTTAGATGCCTTCTGTACATCAGGTATATAGGAGTGCAAATTGAGGAAGTCCTAATAGATAGTGCCCTTTTCTTTGTCTTCTTGTAGGATGTCTGATCATTGTTAATCACATCATTTCTATTGGAAGCACTATATTGCGCCATTAGCAGTACTAAAATTAACTCTAAGAGTCATTTCAGTGTAGAGGCAATAGTTTCTTGCAAATACTCCAAAATTATTACAGAAAAGAATATGGATGTATTAATAATGAATTAGAAAATTTACATTCAGAATGGACACACTGGAGATCCCTGATAAAAGTAAATGGTACTCCCAGACAACCTTGTGTTGGAGCTCTTCAGTATGCAGAAGGGTAGTTCCATAAGATCTTCAAATTTCCAGAGCTCTGCACATGGCTATGAGCAATCATGAATCACAGAAAACACATTGGCATTTTATGCATGGCTGTTTCCCTTGCCGTCACCCCTTCAATGACTTCGGGTCTTCGTTTTAATTATACATGCTGTTTCCAACCATCAGAGGCTGCCTCGCTCTCCCCCTGTGTTTCCCCACATTTTGCCCACATTTTCAGAGACCTGTTTTATTTCAAATTTGAAAATGTGGGCAAAATGCAGGGAAACGCAGGGGGAGAGCAACGTGACCTCTGATGGCCAGAAATGGCATGCATAATCAAAACAAAGACCCAAAGTCGTCGGAGGGGTGATTGTGAGGGAAACAGCCAAGCATAAAATATGTTAATCTACTGGAATATGAGAAATTTATTATACTAGCCCACATTGTGGCAAGTAAGCAATGCTGTGCATCAGAATCTCAGTATCAACCACATGGATAGAGATCGGCAAAAGATACCACTGTCCTATATCTGCCTTCACACTCTTGATTCGATGATATTGTGATCAAAGCAGTCAGGTAAAGAAAAAATATTCGTGCAGAAAATTCAATGCTTATGGACATTTCATTGTCAGAAATTTGGTCTGGGGAAAAAAAACACAGGTCCAACTTTATTAGTGATCGCTGATATTATTTGTGCAATATGAAGTAAAAAGGAGGTTTTACATGCAAAGAAACATTTCTAAAATAGTTCTGCACATCACCTATAATGTGCAGAGAACTGAGGAGAATAAATTATAAGCAGTTTAATTTGACACAAATAAAAGTACCCTGAGTGTTTTGTTTTAGCTGTCTGCAAATTCAGTCCTCATAAAACAAATCATGTGTGTTATTTAATTCAACCCAATAAGATCAGGTACAGTATGTATGTAATGTTGTGTGTGTGTATGTGTGACTACTATGATTTGAGTTGAAACTAACAGTTATCTTTACTACCCTGTACATAATTTATGAAATAGTTATAGAACAATATTAATATACTTATGATGACTTTTCTTTGCTTCCAGGTTTTAAAATCTTTAAAAAAAAACTGTTTGTTTTTCCTTAGCAGAAAAGGAAAAAAATGATTTGGATGAAAATGAATACTAATGAAAGTCCTTAGCTGTCTTTGTGAGGAGAATATAAAGAAATAGTGTGATATTCCTTCAGAATCTCCAGCATTTTTTTAACCTTTTTTCTGCTAGGAAGATTTTTGCTAGCATAAAAGGGGGGCAATGTAATTTCATAAAATATCTGCATTTTTAAGAGAAAGCTTTTGTTGAAAAAATGGCAGTGTGCAATTTCTCCCATCTACTTTTTTTTTTAAAGGCCGTAAAGAAAAAGCACCTATTTGTTCTGCACTGCAACAATGCCAGCTGCATTCAATCAACTAAAAAGCTGCAAGCCATAAACCTTCCTCCACAGCTATAGAAGAAAAAAAAGGCAGGGCCATAAAAATTCATCAGGATAATGTAGAGATGAGACGCGTTTGAATCACCATCCCTGCAATCAACCAATCACTCATCTTGTGGCATTTACAGCACATCTCATTCCCCTGTTCCTTAAGGACAATTGATTTTCCTGATTCCATTAGCATAACGGCGAGGAAAATGACTGCAGTGCAATATTTCTGGAAAGTTCCAACAAGTAAGCTGTGTGCTGGAGTGTGACCATAATAATAAGCTACCTAGCTAGCAACTGAGTGTGTTTCTGTTGCTACCAATGCTGCCGCTGCCACCATAGTCTCAGAAGTAAGAGGGGGGAAAGGACACATCCGAAGCAATCTGGGTTCAAGTACAGAAATACTCCACCCTCCCACTGAATGTCAACAAACACCAAATTATGCAGACAAAGATAATTTCAAGGAGGCCTGAACAGTACACAACATCCAATCGCCTTTGTGCATCATTATGTCTTCAGTAATAATTCCATTTTCTGAAATGTTAGCAAATATTCCCGTCTTTCTCAGTGACTCTCTTGTCCTCCTGCTTTTGTTTAAGGATTTAAAGACAGGGGGGCAGCAATCTTAGTAATAAGTGCCGTATAAATTTACAAGACTAACCTTAATGGATTCTCTAAAGAATATCTTATCCCTCACAGTGTTACACAGGCATCAGCCCAAAGAGAGGAATGTGCACATTTTTGGCGTTTTTTCTTTAACTTGTAATGAGATAATACTCATGTTGTCTTCAGTTATTCAGAATGATGAACCTTTATTGGGCAGCATGTGCTGCCTACATTTAAAAATGGTATATATATCTCTCTTTGAAATGCATTTTAAAATTATACAAAGTGCAATTCAGACAACATAAAGTACATTTATAGTGACTGCACTTAACAGACTTACATCCTTCTAAGTCCACTGAAGTCAATTGAGTTAGAAAGGTGTAACTCTGTTTAGGATTGCACCACTAATTTTGTGAAGCACCTTTTAAACTAAGGGGGTTACCGCATTATGTATTCCCACCGATGTATTAAGAGTTTGAAAATGTTATAAAAAAACTGTTCACACTTTGTTTGGCCCCTTTAGCTGTGAAGACGTCTTCCAACCATTTTTCAGTTGTGGCATCCAAAAACCCTTTTAAAGCAATGTTTTTTATAACATTTTCAAACTCTTAATACATTGCTGGGAATACATAATGCGGTAACCCCCTAAGTTTCTATCTGCAGCAACAATTTCAGTTCCTTTGTAGTTACAAACCCAGTAGGTTATGCATATTCAGGCTTAAAATAGCATTCAGCATGTGCACAAAAGTTCCATCCTCAGAACAGTCTGGCTATTCCAAACCAGCAAAAGTCAACAATCTATTTCACTGATGATGGCCAACTGTAGGATGATGATGTTGAATTACCATGCCTGAAAATACTCTTCCAGTATTGTTCCATAATGATAAGTGGCTTTGTTTCATGCCAAATATATCCTGTGTTTTAATCAGGAATGCTGATAACTTTATGGTGAACATGTTCAGCAGGCAAACATATCATTTTTGACAACTGCAATCACTCATCAGCTAAGCCTTAGTTCTCCTTGCCTCACCACTGCCCAGCTCAAACCACATGCCAAACAGCTATGTGGCTGCACAGTAGCTGTGGTTTCATTTCCTTCTGCCTTGCAGTTGCTTTTGCACCTGTGTCTGTAGGTGAAATCGATTTTCCCACAAGGTGACGGATGGTTTGGTCAGGTAATTAAGTGATGCGACTTGAAGGCACTTTACACACACACACAGGGGCAGCTGTAACTCCCATAAGGCTATGTGAAAATATGCATGCATTGGATGAAAATGTTACTATTATTGTAAGCTGCCTTGAGCCACAAGGAAAGGCAGAGCTATAAATAAATAAATAAATAACCACGATGACTTAGAAAAATATCAAACAGCAGTATTTTTTCAAAGGTATAGTCATTATGTATAAATAGCTTACTGGTTGGCTCACCCACTGTTATTTACACAA
This sequence comes from Euleptes europaea, assembly GCF_029931775.1. Classification (NCBI taxonomy): domain Eukaryota; kingdom Metazoa; phylum Chordata; class Lepidosauria; order Squamata; family Sphaerodactylidae; genus Euleptes; species Euleptes europaea. Next base: position 72,145,072 of record NC_079313.1, on the reverse strand, counting down.
TTGGCTGGGGAGGAGCACACAAAGAAGACAGATCTTTTTGGAGTGTGCGGTTCCTTCCTCGCCATATGTTATAAACTGGGCCTAACTTACAATGAGTACTCAGAGCAAACACAGCCTTCTGGCAGGAACAAAGTTTAATAATGTTTTAACCCCATCCCCAACAGTCTGGTACATCTCCTGCAGAGCAGGAGGTTAACCCTTAGGTCACCACAGGGTGGAAACTAGGACTCCTACCAACCTGTATGACAGCGTGCATGCATGAAATACTACCCATTGCACTGTACTGTATTTAAAGTACCCTCCTGAGCTGCTCATGAACTGTGTGATGAAAAATCCCTATTTGCAACCATGAAACAGAACAGGAGCCCAGCCAGTGGATGCTCAAACATTCCTGGGTTTAATTCAATTTATTTTAATACCTCATTCACGTTACTTGTGTTGATTTTGAAATAACTACATTTTTGGTAGGGCTAAGTGTCTAGTGTCAATGTTTATTCTTTTGATTTAAGGTATATGTGTCCTCTTTGTGAAATGTCTCATTGGTAACCCATTAACTAATTAATTTTCATTAACAACCTACATTTCGTTGTGTTATCACTATTGCATGTCAAAGGCTATATTATCCACAAAGGATTCCTAGGAATCTGCTCAAGACCCTGCATATTTCCATTTGTAGCTTCTCCTCTATGGCTGCCATTTGTTTAATCAGTTAACTTACTGACCATGAACTTCAGTTCATTGTAGTACTATTCATTTAATTCACATGCACTTTGATTTAAGTTATGGACCTGCCCACTGGTGTTTTAATGACATTGGAAGAGGCATGTCAGAGAATTAAAGAGGCACTGTGTCTGGACACAGTGTCTGGGCACTGTGCATTGGGGGACACATGGAAGACCATTGTACAGTGATGAGTTCAGTAAATCTGCACACTGTCCACGGCAGCCTATGTTTTGCCACTTTTGTGGCCTCCCATAGCAATGCAGTCTTCAGCCTGATGATGGTGAGGCTCTCAGTTTGTGAGAGACCTCTCTGTGTGAGCACATACCAGTTATAAACACAAGTCAATGTGAAATCCACACAGATGATCAGGGGCTAGTTTGGGTTGCTTTTGCGCCTGTCTTATAGTTGCTTAGAGAGAGTTTAGCTATATAAATCTGAGTAAGCTCTCTGGACTTTTCTGGGAACAGGGAGCTCTACAGATATGTCCTAGTACCAAAGGACCTGGAGTTCACCTAGACTTGCCAACTCCAGGTTGGGAACATCCTGGAGATTTTGGGTGTGGAGCCTGGGGAGAGCAGGTTTATATAGGGAGGGGCCTCAGCAGGGTATAATTCCATAGAGTCCACCCTCCAAAGCAGCCATTTTCTCCAGGGGAACTGATCCCTGTAGTCTGGAGGTCCGTTGTAATTCTGGGAGATCTACAGGCCCTACCTGGAGTTTGGCAATTGTAAATTCATCTGCCATGGAAAAACACGTGCTGAAGGGATTTTGAAAGCCTTTTTGCCTTTATTTATGCATCATCCTTCTCTTACCATCTTTTAACACACTCCATCATTTATCACAAGTGATCTGTCTCTCTGCATATCCTTTGAACCTGACAGCAAAGCCTGGGCGAGCCACATCTGAAAGTAAGACACAATGTAGACTATGTAGTAAATAACAGAAACAAGAAGAGAAAAATATACCTTGGCCCTGCTATGACTACACATTTTCACAGAATATTTTGTGACCTTTTAATGGGTGTTCTATTATTTTTGAGATGGTTGTTTTTAACTATTATTTTTAAAAGATGAATATTCTTTGGCATGACAATCTTTCAGATTTATAAATATGGCAATGCTGGACTCCAAAAAACACATGGGGATTTTCCCTTCTGATGGGAACCCCTCATGCCATATGAAGGGACCCCGACCAACACAGTGATGTTACTGTGTACTGGTAGCTTGTGATGGCAATGCTAAAAACATCATTTGGGGGAAAAGCACCCCCAAATGTTTAAATATATGGTCCAGTAAATGCAGTAATAGTGGTTCCAGTAAACCCCCAGGTTCTCGACCAAACCAGCAAGGGTCAGCTGAAACCCCATCAAAAGTGGGAAGCGCAATGTCCTTCAAGACCTCAGGCTTCCCAACCTGCATTACCTCTGTCTTGAAAGGGTTTCTTTTTCAATTTGTTCACTCTCAGCCATTTAATCACAGCAGTCAGGCAGTAGCTCAAGACTTCTACTGCATTGCCAGGAGATTTGGATAGAGAGATATAGAGTGTGGTGCCATCAGTGTACTGATGGCGTCCAATTCAAAACTACAATTAATTTATTCTAAGGGACTTACATAGAAATTGAATAGCATGGGGAATAAGACTGCACCCTATTGGACCCCAAAGGGCAATTCCCACACTGATGAGTCCTGTCTGGAAGGGATGGTTTAAACTAGTCCAAATGACATTCCCTGATACCTACTTCTGCCTCTATACATTTCAACAAGATAGCAAAGGCACTAGATAAATCCAGTCGGAGCAAAAAAAGAGGCATCACCTTTTGTCTACATTCAGATGGAGATCAGCAACTAACAGTGCTTAGGGGGAGGCCTAAGGGGCATAGGGGACAGACTGACCCCTACACTAGTGTATCAGGCAGAATCGCCAGCACAAGTGCCATTTATGCCGGCTCAGTGCAACTGTGCCACCTTTCCACTCTGGCACATCTGTGCCATTGTTGTGCACTGGAACATCTGTGGCACAGGGTTCTGTGGCAGCATAAAAATGAATGGTTCAGGCCCCCCATGCACACTGCAGTGGGTGAAAGGGGCCTCCCTGGACTCGTTCCCTTGAAGGAGACCACCCCAACCCCCATGGAGAGCTTGCAGAGGAGGACCCATCAGTTACCGCAGGTATTGACAAGAGCAGCAGATTGGTGGCAGTTGAGGCCAGATACTGCAAAAATCTGCACATCATGGACACTACCCAGGATCTTGGCAACAAGGTCCATAAAGATCCCCTGATGATCACAGGACCCCTGAGCATTCAGGAGGTAGAAGTGATGGTGGTTCCAATATACCTGCGGCTGCTCCCAGGGGTCGATGAGGGCATCCAGAAAACTGTGCAGGCAGCAGCTCACCATAAACTGGAAGACCTCCAAGATCTCACCCACAGCCCCCTGGAAGGATCTAGTGGTCAGGAAACTAAAGGAGAGCAGAACCTTCTGTAGGACAGAGGTGGTGCAGGGGACAGGAGACTGGCCCAGGAGAGCGGTCCGAGCTCCTAGCATAGGGATGGAAGAGATCCGGGCAGGTGCTTTCTGACAGATGAAGGATGCTGGCATGTGCCCGGTATTGATGAGCCCAGGATCTTCTGAACCTCCTCAATATCACCCACACATAGAGGGCTGGCAGGAGATGGATATGTTGAACAAACAGCTGCAGGAAGAGGAACCATGCCAGGGCAAGTCTGCTCAGAGCCAGTGGAAAGAGGGAAATTTGTTCAAAGGATGGCAAGGCGCCTGATGGAATCCAGAAACCTGAACCACCCTTTTTACCTACCTCTTGTCCCTAAAGATGGCCCTCTTGTGTGGTTAGCTGCCTTCTGATGGCAGGTGGCCATCATGGGAATGAGGGGAGGGTGGTGAGACCAAGGGCTCTGCAGCTTCCCATGGAAGCTTGCCCCACCCCTGCATTCCCCTGTGTGTGTGTGTCATGGCCACAGCAACATCTGTTGGTGGTGATGGCCACTGCCAGACAATCTGGACTGGGCAGAGAAAGTGCTGCCGTATGAGTTAGTGGTGGAGCATGCAAGCATTGACCTCACGACTGACAGGAGCAGCTCTGTGACCAAACAGCACTGTGCCATCTGGCTCATGGCAACAGAGTGGGTCTCAGCCCTGAGCCAAGCCACTTGGATGGAGTTGTTTACCCTGAAGCACTGGAAGGACTCTTCTGGGCGTGTTTGGCGACTCTGAGTGGAGATGCTATCATGGAGCTGTCTTCACAGGTGACCGAGAGGGATGCTGTGGCAGACAAAAGCCAGGGCAGCCAGGCACCCACCCTGTGGCCCAGGGCGGAGGAGGAGTCCACCAATAAGGGGCCCACCTTCCCCCAGCAAGCGTGCTCCTACGAGACTCCTGGTGGTGAGTGCCAGGGCCAACATTCACTTGTGGCTAGCCAAGAGAAGATGATGCTGAGCGATGAGGAGAAGAGTGATGGTGATGAGGTGGCCAAGGCAGGGGCCAACAGAGGTGAGGAGACCACTAGGATGGCTGGTGGCACTACAGGGGGGAGTTACAGGGTGCCACCTGGGCCTCACACTCTTCTCTCTCTCCCCCAACCCCAGGGCCATTCTCCTTGATGTTCGCAGCAGATGTCTTTGACCACCTCTGTGTCCTAACTCCAGCAAAGTGAGCAGCAACAGCCAAGTCTGTCATCCTGCATTCACTGGTCATCTTGGAGTTGCTGGGGCCAGCAGTTGAGGGCAAGCTCATGCAGCAGGTGGACCTGACATTGTTGGATGGCAGGGAGTTGAGATGGCAGAGACTGGAGAGGGTGGGTGAGTCAGGGGCAATACTAGTTCCCCAGAGCCAGGTGTCACGGCTGCTGATGCTCCAGGTGATGCTGAGGGTATCGGCTCCTTGCCGGGTCCCTGGCCATGGGGCCCACACTCAGTTCAGCCTGTCCACCCCCAGCCTGCCCTCCATATATGGGTGACAATCATGCATGAGGAGCTGGAGAGCTGTTGAGAGTGGCAGGAAGCCTTTGCCAGGGGTCAGCAGTGGATTGATGTAAGCCTCCGTGACAGCGGCTGATGGGAAACTGGAGGGGCTGCTTGTTGTTGCAAGGGATATAGGGAAGGGACAGGTGAATGCAGAGAGGCTGCTGGGGGACCTGTTGAAGGTATTCTGCATCTCTGCCCAACAGTCTGCCCTGCTGGCCCCTTCTCCGGCTCCACCATGAGCAGAGTGGTGTGGGGATTGGTGTGGGGGCACCCCCAGCAGCGTAGGAAATCTGCTGCACTCCATGGTTGCTGGTAAGTAGCCACTAATGCACACCCTGGGCACAACCCCCATTGCCCTTTTGAACTTTGCATGCCCTTCACTCCATGTAGGCACAGAGCCAACTGGGGTTGGTGGGGATGGGGGTGGAATGGAAGCTAATGCAGGGTGGAAGGTTGTCAGATTCAAGTCAGGAAGCCACTGGAGGTTTGGGGATGGAGCCTGGAGAGGGGCTGGACCTCAGTGGGGGGTGTTGCCATAGTCCACCCTCTGAAGCAGACATGTCTTTGGAGAAACAGATCTCTGTTGTCTGGAGATGGGATGTCATTGCAGGGGGTCCCAAGGTCCCACCAGGAGGCTCCCATTCCTCCCATGGTCCCTTTATGGGGGTGGGGGGGAAGGAACACTGAATGGCAGCTTGCCTACTTTGTCCTGCCCCTCTCTTCCCCTGGGCTGCTTCAGCTGCCCCGCTCCGCCCCTGCCACCAGCCCCTTGATTGGTTGCAGGTGCCCTGTCTGTTAGGGCCTCACCGCCACCCCAGCTGACTGCTGCCACACTGTAAGTACATTCCAGAGAAGTGGCAGCAAAAAACAACAACCAGTTTTTAAAAATCCCTCCTTCTTACTTCTTTTGGCTGCAGCATAAGTCTCCCCATTGGGAGTAGCCCAGAGACACCATCATTGCGCCACAGCGAGCTGTAGCAGCCATTACTGGCCTGAGGATTGTGCTGTAAAACCACCAGTGCCATCTCTGTCCCATAGCCCAGCCTGAAGCCAGATTGAAAAGGATCCAGAGTTCATGAATTCCTCAAAAAGGCCTGGAATTGGTCTGCCACTGCTTTCTCAATTGTGGAATTCAATGCCAGTGGACACAGTGATGGCCCCAAGCATAGAGGGTTTTAAAAGGGGGTTAGACAAATTCATGGAGGAGAGGTCCATCAATGACTACTAGCCATGGTAACTTAAGGGGATCTCCATATATAGAGGTAGCAAACCTCTGAATACCAGTGCTAGGGGGCAGCGTCAGGGGAAAGCCTTGGCCTCTATGCCCTGTTTGTTTGCCCCTCCAGGGCAACTGGTTGGCCACTGTGTTGAACAGTATACTGGACTAGATGGACCATTCATTTGTTCCAGAAGTCTCTGCTTATGTCCTTTTGTGACAGTACAGCAGAGATGGTAAAACTGAGATGAAGTTCAGACCACAAAAGAGCAGCATTTGATAAGGAGCTTACTGAAAGGAATAGTTAGCTGCTTGGATAGATGGGAATAACCTATACCTGGAAATGAAGTACTTCCTTGCTAGTTGTGGAGGAGCCACACAGAGACTTGGCTAGCAGATATGATGTGTGGAAAGAACATAAGAATAGCCTTTCTGAGTTAGAGTAATCCATTGAACAAGAATAAAAATTAAAAACCAGAAACAGAGGGATAACAAGGTTTGCACACACTTGAAGTAGTTACCATGACAGAAAGGTCTGGTTATCCTTGACTTTTCATCTATCTCTCCTGCATATATTTATTCGTTCTTCTGCCTATGCTTGTATTATGTGGGATGAATCCACCGTGTTATTTTTCTACAATGTTCTAAAGGTAACTAATCCTCTCAGTGATCCTTGAGGAAACTATAACTGGTAAATTCATTCGCGCCCTATGACAGGGCTACTGACGGGTGAGGGGATGAAAGGCATCATTTTAACAACGAATTTAACATTGTGTTTTATCTGCTTGTACAGAGGAAGAAAGAACGCAACTGGAATTTCTTTGCTGCAGCCCACAAGGTGACACGTAGCACATCTCAGATTCCCGCCAGATATCTAAATACAGACTGAAGTGCTTGACTCAGTTTAAAAATCTTAGTTTTCTGTTTTTAGCTTCTTTGGCTTTCCCAAAGGCAGTAAGTAACTCTAGTTGATGTTTATATTACACACTGAACTTAGCTGAATCCCAAAGCATTTTGCAAATTATTATACACAAAGATGGTGCATAGGTGTAAAGTGACAGCCAAGGGCTATGTTTAAAAATGCTCTCTTACTTTGGGACTATGTGAGTCATAGGGAGTTAGACTGGAGAAACAAGGCTGCAATGTGAAGCCAATATTTCTGTCACTGTTATCATTGAACCTCTCAGCTCTGGCATTCTGCTGCTGCAGTTGTCTTGTTTGTGAGCTTCCCAGAGGCACCTGGTTGGCCACTGTGTGAACAGACTGCAGGACTTGATGGGCCTTGGTCTGATCCAGCATGGCTTTTCTTATGTTCTTATTCTGCTAGCACGCTAATAGTATGAACTGCTTGTATCTTTGAAAGGGACTCATTTTGGGGGAAACCAGGAGCCCTGTGGCACAGAGTGGTAACAGCTCTCCAGTACTGCAGTCCAAGCTCTGCTCACAACCTGAGTTCAATCCCAACGGAAGTTGGTTTCAGGGAGCCGGCTCAAGGTTGACTCAGCCTTCCATCCTTCCGAGGTCGGTAAAATGAGTACCCAACTTGCTGGGGGTAAAGGGAAGATGACTGGGGAAGGCACTGGCAAACCACCCCGTAAACAAAGTCTGCCTAGTAAATGTCAGGATGTGACGTCACCCCATGGGTCAGGAATGACCCAGTGCTTGCACAGGGGACCTTTACCTTTTTATTTAGGAGAGATCTATGTAATATGTCTGCAGTTTTTGGTCAAATGGAATCAGGGAATGCATGCTAAATCTGCTGCCAAGCCAGAGGCAGCTTCCAAAATTTGGTGAGCACCCAGTGTTGATTCAGGGAACCTTATAGGACTTTGTTGCCCACCACCCCTTCTCTGGTTCCAGAATACAGACTAGGGACAGATCTGCAAAATACTATACGAGATTGCATGTATCTCCTTGCAGCACAACTTTCATTGCTAGTTTATGACTAAATCAAGCAACCACCACTAATGAAAGATCCCTTGCAAATGAAGTCTATGGTTACTGCAGCAGCATTATTATATGTATTTCATTATGAGCATCGTGTGTTTTTTCCCAAAAACTGTATTGCTTTTTTAAATTAATTCAGCATATTTAATACCCACAGATAGCATCCGATGATCCCTCAGAATCCTACAGGTTGACATGGCAATAATGGCACCTAATCAACCACTGGGGCTCCGAACACTCACATTAGGTACCTCTTCTGTGACTTCCTGTTGCACTCCCTTTGTTGTTGCTGTGGTCACTGGCATGGCTATGAAGTGAGAAGACTTGAAGGACAATATTCTGTGGGCAGCTCGGGTCATCCCAGCAACCCATGGTGCTGGGTCAATCATATGATAAGTTATCCTATGGTGCTTGGGTTGGGTGTGAGTGGCCCTGAAGCAGAATGAATTTCCATCTGGGGTCCTGTGCTGGCTCTTGGTGGTCCTGATCACTGAAGAAGGCACCGTGTAGACGCACCTTTAGGCACCACACTAAGTATAGTATGACCAGATCCTGAAGTTGTCACTGCCACATTCCTGCATTAAAGAGCATCTTTCCTTCAAGGTTTCAGGTACCCTGTGGCCAAGGATTGGTTTTCTCTTTGTAATGTGCATTTTCAAGTAAAGAGTAAAGTGCTATTTGTTATAGCAGACCTAAGTAATTTTCACTATAAAATTTATATCCACTTATTTGAACCAGTTATGGCCTAAATATGGGTAGTTCTCAGTCTTTTTTAGTGTTTTCATGAGTTTAGTGCCAGAAAAAGCATGCATGCTATCCTTTCTACATTATAAAAGATATTCATTATTCCATCCACAAATTTCAAATCTCAGTATCAAAAAAAGGAACACATAAAGCAGTCTCTTAGTGGAGACAGGAAACAGTTCAGAATGACAGGAGAACATGCATTCTTCCCAACAGCAAGCGAAGTAGGGAAATCCATTTTGCTACCCCTCCTGGGTTTTTTTTGTTTGTCTGTTTGCAACAGACTAACATGGACACCCTCTGGAATCCATCTTAAAATGTCTTTCCTAGGTTTATGCAGCTCATACTTAGAACAAACGAGCTTCTTTGTTTCCATGGCTGCTAAAGGAGGGGAAGGGGGTTTCTCCAGAATTTCACTCTTGTGGTTATATACTTCCTTCTGATCTTCATTGTAGATACAATAATGAATAACAAATTCATCTGTTCTGCTTTATCCTAAACAATTCTCCTACCTCTACTGCATTAAGCGCCCTGATGAATCTATGGAGGACAGTCTTATTTCCATATTAATGGAGCAATTACATTTGATAATGAGGAAATAAATTGTAATCATTTTGACTATCCCAGCCAGAAAAGATTCAGCTTCTGGGCACATAAAAGGACACAAAGGTTTTCAGTCATTCTGTTTTGCTTTATGCTCAAATGTAATGAAAAAGGGTGATGTTTCCGCAGCTTACTTTCAAGACACAGAATGTTTAAGTTGCTCACCAATTTTCATGATACCCAGTCCAAAAAACTGCATTTCATAAGTAGTGGGGGTGGGTATGAATCAAATAACACTGACTCACATCTATTATTGAAGAGTTGGGGTTGTGCATATTTAGAGTCCAGACTGGAATATTGTTTAATATGCTGGGCAGAAATTAAGAAAGCGCATAGCTGTCACAACTAGACTGTGTTGCCAAATATAAGTGAAATGAAGAAACATGGTTTTGGTGTACAACAGTTACAAAATAATACTGGACATGCTTGTCTGTGACTCCCAAAGCAAGAGTAACAGCACTATGGGGTCAGTAGCCAAAACAGCCAAATCAGACGAGATGATGAGTTTCCTGCCTCTGGAGCTTCCGGTAGATTTTCCCCTTCTTTTCTATGGCTGGCATTCTGATTTGGATTAGGACCACAGCGCCAGCTACAGTGGGCTTAAGCTTCCCCCCACGCTGTTTTCCCAACCTGAAAAGATCCTGCAGAGCTGCTCTTTGCCCGATTGGGGCAAAAATACAAGTCGTGTCAGGACATAGAGAAAGTGGCCAGTGCAAATCAGCAATATGAAAAGTGTTCTTCCTCCTGTATGTCAGCCTAGGGATATAAGCCTTGGTAAGTCATTCTGTTGATCTGAATCATTCAAGAAGTACTAGGTAAAAAAAAAAAAAAAGAAGAAGAAGTACTAGGTAAAAGCAGAGGAAACAGAAAGCTCTGGGCTTCTGATCTTGGCTGCTGAAGCAGTAAAATGCCACATCCATTTCCAAAATCAAAGCTCTGGCCAGCAGGGAAAGGGTACTGATCATCAGCTACTTTACATTTCTAAGACACTCCTTAACAATGTTTTCATCTGCCTTTACTGTCCATTCTGTCACTGGAATGATGCCAAACCCCTGTGATTTAACTTTAAATATGGAAGCTATTACGGGAAGATGGGGGGGGGAGTCATTTTAAAGATCTGTCTGGCAGACACAGTTTTCAACAGCTTTAATAAATGTCTGCAATGGCCTTTAACTATTTCTTTATTAGAAAAGTTAAATGGAGAACATAAATCCCAACCATTTAAATTCCTTAATAAAAAGAATCAAACTTTAAGTGCTGACATAGCCAGGATTAAATGCAATTGGAAAACACACAGCCACCTGGTGAAAGGTGAATTAAACAGATAATTTGGCTAGCTCATGTGAGCTGATAGCAAAAAGAAGCAGAAAAGCAAACCACCTGTGATGGATGGAGTGTGCCAAGGGTGAAGAAAAACAGATGAAAGAGAAAAGAGGCACTTTGTTGTTTGTTTGTTGTGGCGGCTCCTGCTGCTGCTGTTAAAGGAACCACGTAATTTTACAGCACTTTGAACACAGCTAAGCTTTTAGCATGTGATCTGGGAGACCTCAATCAATTTTTGGGAGCAAATTCTTGAAAATGCTGCTCAAAAGACCCCTTCCAGGGGCAACAATCAAAGCCCAGTAGGGATAGAGGTTGACAGCCAGATCTTGAAAGTAAGAACCAAGGCAGACTGTGACCTGATGCATGGATTCAGATATGAATGCTGGTAGTAGTGTCATACTCAAAATGATACAGACCTTCTTCTACTATGTCCAGACATGTGCAAGGTTGTCAAATATCTAGCATTGGCAACTGGAGGTCCCTGAGCTACATATGGTCCCCTAAGCAATACCAGCTGCCTATTCCAGGTGACCCACTCATAAAACTAGTTACTGAACAGGGATCATATCAGTGATATATTTAGTCAGCATTAATTTTGCTTTCCCATTTTGTTGTGTAGTAAGTGCCATAGTATCAGTAGGGCTTCTGAGCCAGCCATTCCCCTTTTCAGAAACAGACCCTTGTATCCCCAGAGAGTAGGTCCAGGCCCAGATTAAGATATGCTAGGGCCTAATTTAGATCCAGAGGTTGTTTCTAAAGTTCCCCTGAGCAAGGAGCCACCTAAAGTTGGATTCATGCACAAGCTACGTAAACTACAGATTAGGTCCTCAGATAGGGTTGCTAATCTCCAGGTACTAGCTATTACAACTGAACTCCAGCTGATAGAGATCAGTTCACCTGGATAAAATGCTTTGGCAATTGGACTCTATGGCATTGAAGTCCCTCCCCTCCCCAAACCCTACCCTCCTCAGGCCCCGCCCCAAAAACCTCCCACCGGTAGGAAAAGGGGAACCTGGCAACCCTAGCCTCAGATCATGAGAGGACTCTAAAAACAAAAACAAAACCCAGAAATTACAATTTTTTGGTAATGGGTCCTCTTAAACTTGCCACAGTTTGAGGCCTTGTATAAGACCAATAAGCAATAACAAAAGTAGCATCAATAAAGGAGCAATAGCAACACTGTAACAGTTGCTATCCAGAGTTCAGCCTAAAAGACCAACAAAGTCTTGTTGACCATCTAAAGCGACACATAAATGGTCCGTACACAGTTCTGGAGTGGGATGCAGGCTAATACACTGGGTAGGGTTGCCAGATTCCCCTTGGCCATCTGTGAGGGAGAAGGGGTGAGGGTGATCTTGTTTGTGTGTGTGTGTAAAGTGCCGTCAAGTCGCAGCCGACTTATGGCGACCCCTTTTGGGGGGTTTTCATGGCAAGAGACTAACAGAGGTGGTTTGCCGGTGCCTTCCTCTGCTCAGCAACCCTAGTATTCCTTGGTGGTCTCCCATCCAAATACTAACCAGGGCTGACCCTGATTAGCTTCTGAGATCTGACAAGATCAGGCTAGCCTGGGCCAGCCAGGTCAGGGCAAGGGTGATCTTACCAGGCTTAAAATGAAGCTTAGGCCTCAACATTGCCTGCATGATGACATCACTTCCGGAAGTGACATCATCAAGTCAACGACAAAGAGGGAGATGCTCTGTTATTTGTCCAAAAGCTGTTTTTACCCAAATACCAGAGTTTTGGCCAAATACCAGAGCATCTCCCCTGTCATCACCTGTGTGATGACGTCAAGGCCTAGGCCTCATTTTAAACCTGGTAAGAGCCCTGCTGGCCAGCTGAATGGCACCAGGGAAGGGGGCAGGTTACATCTAGATTAGATTACTGCAATGCACTCCATATGTGGGGCTTCCCTTGAGAAGTGTTCAAAAACTTCAGTTGATGCAGAATGCTGCAGCTAGGATGTTGACTGGAGAGTCATAGAAACCATATCACTCCATTATTGGCCCTTCTACACTGGCATCTAATCTGTTTCCAGGCACAATTCAAAGTGCTGGTGTTGACCTTCAAAGCTCTATATGGCTTGAGACCAGCAGATTCAAAGGATCACCTACTCTCTTACAAATCTACCCAATGGCTATGGTCATCTTCTTCAGGTGCCCCTGCATTCTGAGATTAGACAGGTAGCAAAATGGGGGAAGGCCTTTTCAGTTGTGGCACCAAAACTCCAGAACTCTCTCTCTAAGGAGACGTGTCTGTCCCCTTCCGTTGCCTCTTTGCACTAGCAGGTGAAGACCTCTTTGTTTTGCCTGGCATTCCTTTAGCAATCCCTCCTCCCTGCCCATTGTTTAAATTATGGTTTTTAATTTGTGTGTGTGTTAGCTTGATTTTGATTGTTTTAATTATATGTTTTGATTTGGCTCCAATGGTTTTTAAGAGGTATGTTTGTGTGTGTGTGTGTGTGTGTGTGTGTGTGTGTTTGTGTGTTAACCATCTTGGTAGCCCTGATATGGGGAGAAAGACAGCATATAATTTTTGTAAATAAATACAAAAAATAATAAATAACACATATTTGTGCAGTTGGTAACCTCAACTTCAAGCATGTATTTATTTATTTTCAAAAATTGGTGTATTTATACAGTGATAGCTGATATGTTTGTGTCAACTATCAGAGACAACTTTCAGAATCAGAACGGGACCTCCAGGGTCATTAGTCCAACCCCCTGCACAATGCAGGTAATTAACAACTACCTCCCCCCACATAAATCTCACTGGGTGAACTTGGGCCAGTCAAGGTTACCAAAGTTATGAGAATAAAACGGAAGAGTGCTTTCACTTGTATCATCACCCTAAGCTTCTTGAATTAAGGGTGAGATAAAAATATGGTGGTTTCATATTGTCTTAAACACAATGCTTTTCAACAGGAGTACTTCATACTCCTGAAGTATTAGCCAAGTCCCGCTGTAAAAAGTTGTTACAGGGTGGGGAATGAATGCATTCTGTGCTGCCAATGCTTAAGTGTTTTTGCGTTCAGAATGGATTCTCCAATACACTTCAAGCATGAAAAATCAAGCTTAATAATGTAGCTAGTCTTTTGAGTGTGTGTACTGCACCATCCCACTCTGGGCCTCATTAGCTTTCTCCTTGCCTTCCCAAGGCTCACAGTGCACAGAGGGAGTACCAATATGACCACATCCTCTGGATGCCAGACACCTGTTCGGGAAAATGCTTGGAGATTGGGGGGGGGGGGGCAGTGCCTGGGGACAGTGGATGTGATACTCTAAGAATTTCCCCAATCTTTATGGTAAAGACCATAGAGATTGGAGGAATTTCTAGGTTTGGAAGATATTATGTCACTTCTGGGAAATTCCTATAGCATCACCATAGATGCTACCTCCTCCCCATTTTTCTCCCACTCCTCAAATCATCAAGGACATGGGCTTGAGAATGGGGGATTGCCCTTTGTCAGTGGCCAAATGGCAACCCTTGTTTGGAAATATATCAGAAAGCCTTGTATAGCTTTCTTGGGCTACACAATCTTGTTCTTCCCAGATCTATGACTTGTTGGGGTAGAGGTCATATTGTTCTAGAAATACGTTCCCATAATTTCAGCCCAACCCATGTATTTAATCATTTTTTACAATGAAACAAGTTCCATAAATGTGGCCTCATAAAGAAGAAGAAAAAGCTTTTCGGAAATCATGATCTCCAGAATGATTCAACCTTTTGTTTGCCCAACATGTCTGCCAGTCATCTAGTAAGTCACATAATCATCAGTGGAAGCAGCAGGAAGGGGAACTCATTTTGAATGTATGCATCTTTGGAACAGTTATTTTAGGATACCTATGTGTGGCATGTGTGACTGTGGCTCAGTGGAAGAGGCTCTGCTTTGCATGCAGAAGGTCCCAGGTTCAATACCAGGCATCTCCAGTTTAAAGGACCAGGTGGTAGGTGATGTGAAAGACCTCTGCCTGAGACCCTGGAGAGCTGCTGCCAGTCTGAGTAGACAATACTGACTTTGATGGACCAAGGGTCTGATTCAGTAGAAGGCAGCTTCATGTGTTCCTTAGCAACCCCTCACACACAGGCCTTCTGCTGTCACTGCTGGCTTTTTGATGATAAATGTAAATGGCAGTTTTACTGTCCCAAATTGCCATCCTCTAGTTTAAATTAAGTTCCATAGGAAAAGGTTAGGATATAAATGTAATTCATATACAAACAAGCAAAACTATGCTCTTATCTGCCACCAGAAGTTGGACATTTTACCAGATACCTCATGAAAACATGACAGCTCTGGCAAGGAGAATGGACTGTGAAAGGCCTGGGGCAGGAAAGATTGGGAAAAGGTAAAGTGGGGATAAAAGGTAGCATATTGCTCAACTTCTCACTACCCAAGCCCACACATTAATCATATCAGTCATTCAGTTTCTTCCATTTATAGGCCTCTTTTCAAATTTACAGTTACCAAATTGGCATATAATAAATACTAAAATGATAACAATCAATGAAACCATATCAGCACGAAAACAATAACTATAAAAGAGGTAAAACTGAGAGGAGACAACATAAAACAAATGCAACAAAATGTCTGGAAATACTGTGAAATCCATTCTCTGGAGAAAGACACAGTACTTATTTTGATGAACTGGCAATGGAATCCTAATTAACTTCTTCCAAAAATAAAGGGTTGGTGTGTTCATGGCACAGGAAAATCCAGCTGCACATGATTGCTATAGTGCATCAAGAGTGCATTATCCAACAAATGTGTGAAAGCAGCACGGTCTTGTGATAGGAGCTGTTAGCAATAACTTCATGGTGTTAGAAAATATGAGCATGGTGTCAGCAGTAGCATATAACATGAATAGTGGTATAGTTATCTCAGGCTTTGCTGTCATGAACCCTTTGTAACATAATCATTTTGTTTGGCCCTAAGGATCTGATGGAAATGGTCCTCACAGGCACAAGCAGACAGAAGTGTGAAGGAAAATAGTCTTCATATCACATTCTGAATAGTAGTATCTCTGCTGTGGTGGGGGAAAGCAAATTAAAAGAGAAATAGTGAAACTCCAGTGTGTTCCTAAAAGAGTGATTGTCTTTTACATTTTATTTAGAAAGCTTAATCAGGATTTTTTTTATTACTCCCCACAAATGTTTTAAAGTAAAAGTAAACTTTGAATGCTGCCCTGGGTCTATGCTGTTGAAGCCTGCAGATAGACAGCCAATGCTTTCTAAGCCTATGACATATGAAGCTGCTTTATAATGAATCAGGCCAATGATCTCTCAGGGTCAGTACTGTCTACTCTAACTATCAGCAGCTCTCCAGGATCTCATAACTATTTGCATGATTAGGGTTGCCAACCTCCAGGTGGAGATTTCCCACTATTAGAACTGATCCCCAGCCAGGTGAGAGATATCAGTTCACCAGGAGAAAATGGCCTCTTTGGAAGGTAGACTCTATGGCATTATACCCCATTAAAGTCCCTCCCCTCTCCAAACCCTGCCCTCTTTAGGCTTCACCCCCCAAAATATCCAGGTATTTCCTAGCCTGGAGCTGGCAACCCTGTGCATGATCCCTTCAACTAGTGACAGAGATGACTGAAAGGGGACCTTCTTCATACAAAACAAATGATCTTCCACTGAGCCATGACTTGAGGGATAGAATAGCGGTGGTCAAGTATTTGTTTATTTGGTTGCTAAAATATTTATTAGCAGCCTTTCTTCATTACAGAACTCAAGGCAGCTTATAACATAGATAAAACACAGGAAATCCAGGCTGCTCGGATATGCAGTGGGCTAAAAAGCTGCTCACAGAAATCCTAGGGTCTCTGCTGACACTGCTAAGTTTTGTGCTGCTGCTATTAATATCTGGCAAAAAATTGTTGGGTAAAGTTGCTACAAATAACTTTGTGGTAGACTAAAAACAGATTATTTTATAGCAAGTGTTTTATGGGGGGTCTGATTTTATGGGGTCCGGAAGGGGTCACCCTCCTCCATACATGGTACCCATTGCAAGGATTCACGGGAAACTTGAGTTTTCAAGCAGGAGGCCATTACAGACTGTGATAAGTAAGTATTTTAAAATTCTCCCGGGGGACATTTTTCAAGGTACAGTCACCAAATTCGCAGTGTAGCCTCTCCTTGCATGAACCCCAAAGTTTTGTAATTTTTGGGATGGGGGGTCCAATTTTATGGAGTCCGGAAGGGGTAGACCCCCTCCTCCTTATAGAAGTATGGTAAAGTTTACAGTGCTTCTCTATGGAGGAGGGGTGACCCATTTCGGACCCCATAAAATCAGATCCCCTGACCCAATCTTCACCAAACTTTGTGATTCATGCAAGGAGAGTCCCTTGAAGCCACCCTGAAAATTTGGGAACTCTACTTCCAAAAATGCCTCCCCCAGAGCTCATTAAAAAAATGCCCATAGGGAAAAGCCTGGGGAAGCCAAAAAAAAAGCCGAATACCTATTTGACTGATATAGCGATTGGCTATTCAACTTTGGCTTTATTCCCAGGTTTGAGTATCCAGTAAAACCAAAAACCGAATACTGCTGAAACGGCTAATTAGGGTTTATTTTCGGTTTGGGTTTATTGATATGCACAACCCTAGTCACAACTCAACACTGCTAGTAAACTTAACCGCAGGCAATCCTAAATAAAACCACCAACTGCCTCCTAAAGGTGAAAAGTGAGGGGGGCCGGGCACGCCACCCTAGGGAGGTTGTTCCATAATCACGGGGCTGCTGAAAAAGCCCTCTCTTATATACCCACCAAACAAACTTCTCTGATTGATGGGACAATTAGGAGGGCCTCTCCTTCTGATCTTAATTCTTGAGCAGTAACTTATGGGAGAAGATGGTTCTTTAGATACCTATGTCCAAAGCCACATGGGGCTTTAAGGTCAAAACCAACACTTTGAATTGGGCTTGGGAGTGGATTAGTATTCAGTGTAATTGCTGTAATGTTGGG